>NW_027069760.1:589473-639709 GCF_002906115.3 Quercus suber | reverse complement strand
AGTCCTTTAGCTTTTTTTGTGGTAAAGACAAAAAGAGGGTCAAGAACCCGCCTGTAAATGAAAATGAAAGCCGCTACGCTGAGAATGTCGAAGCTAGTCATGCTTGCCGGAGGAATGTGGAAGGTTGAAATGGTGGTTTTCATGGCAGCACCTTGTTCCACAAAGAGAGATGCCATCTGGGTGAATACCACTGAATACATTATTGTACATAGCCAAATTGGAAGAAGTCTTAAAATGCATTTCACTTCTTCAACTTGTGTCACAGTGCAAAGGTGCCATGGATCACGAGCATCCTTGTCAATCTGGTTGAATTCCTTTGAGGTGATAACGGCAGCTCTATCGAAGAATCTGATGAGGTGAATGTGAAAACCATTTAGCATATATGCTATATTTCAAAATATTCAAGCCAAAGCCTAAAAATAGTAGAGGCTTAAGTTGTCAGTCAAAAATCTAGAATGAATGCAACTTCAACATCATATTTGGTCAAGACACTTATGACTATGTGCTTTGCCTAGCAGTGAGTTATAAAGAATAGCTTATTACGTACTGAGTACCAATTTTACCTAGAAAAATATGTATATACAGCTGAAGACCATAAATTGTGAAACTGAATTTTTGTATCAATAAAGCCAACTCTCACCTTAATTCATAACAATGTAAACTTCATCGATCTAACAACGACCAAGCCTCAATCCTAAAATTTTAAATTAAGTGATAAATTCTCAACAGAATAATCATAGTTGACTACATGTTACATTTCCTTAATTACCTAAAGTATTCATAAGTAATTTAAAGGTAGAAGGATATGAACTTACTTGAATCCTTGAGTATGGATCATCTTTCTATCCCCATTACTAGAAATTTCCTTTTCGTCTAACTCAAACAGATCTTCTCCACTTGGCATCATCTCAACTTTCCATTTTCTTGTTGCAGCCACCAACACTTGGCTAAACCGAGAGAGAGGGTTGCCTTTAGGTTCAAAATGCCTATACCTTGGGGTTCCACAAAGAAACAAGACCAATGCTAGAGCGGCAGAGCCAGCTGAAGCCCAAAATCCTATAGCCCACATACCTTCATTCTCAAAATAGCCCAAAATAGTGTTTGAAAAGAGGGACCCAAGGTTTAAAGCCAGATAAAAGTAGCTAAAGAAGGCTATTTTTGAGTGCACCTCCTTAGGATCCTCTTCATCAAACTGATCAGCCCCAAATGTAGCTATATTTGGTTGGTACCCTCCATTCCCTAGGGCAATCAGGTAAGTGGAAAAGTAGAACAGTGCTATCTCGAAGGATGAATGGGATCCACAATGAGATTGGTCACTACCACAGCCTTTAGGCTTAAGTAAGAACATGTATGATGATAGCGATAATGATATCAAGCCCTGTCATAAATACCACGAGATTCGCATAAGCATATGAACAGTAAGATTTACACTTTTGAGAAATAATTAATTGGACTAGTAGAAGACAAATGTTAAAAGTACCACTACTAATGTTATTACAAAGTTTTACAAATTTACATGATAATGAAAGTGGTTAGTAAACTTTATCAACGTAATAAATAAGTGTTTGAATTAACTTTTATTGATAGGTGATAAATTAGTTTGTAATATATATTTAGTAAAAGCTATAGTATCTTTAAAGGAAAATGTTAGAGATCAAACTTTTTTACAAAATTTTTTATAAATTGCTGATGTGCTAAGTGGCTGTTGGTAAATAAAAAAAGTAATGTTATTAGTGAATCCAGATACGAACCAGTAAGAAGTTGGCTAAAATAACAATTTATAAAAATGTTGTAAAATAATTTGTAACTGTTACATTTCTCATCTTTAAAAATATCTTTGGCCACTAAGAAAAATGTTTTAGTCATTGAGTGCTTATGGGTCCATGCATGCGTGAATGGGAAAGAGAATATATATATCAAATGATGCCAACTTACAATGACAAAGATGGCTTGAAAGATGGCACAAGTCTTGTACCTCCCCCAGTAAGACTCACTAAGGAAGGCACCAAGTAGAGAGAAAAGGTAGACCGTTCCTGTCCATTTGCTAACATTGTTAGCTGCATCAGCATTGTCTTGACCCAACACTCTTGTCAAAAACAAAACCAAGTTCACTCCTACTCCGAAGAATGCCAATGTAGCCAGCCCTTGATTCACTGTGATAATTATTTTCCAACACAAACAAAAAATATCGTGAGTTTTGCTATCTTTAAATTATTGATTGTTTAGTTATACTAAGCAATAATTCAAAAAAAGGGTATCTTATTTGCAACGTCATAACGATCGCCAATAATATTCGTACTTTTTGTTTCCACATGAGGCATTGAAATCTAGAAATAAAGAAATATAAAACATAATTAGTAGCACTTTTAGGAAAACTCCATGCAGCTTTGCTGTCTTTGTTGATTATTAGAACACAGCGGTGATTCAAGAAGAGGAATCTTATTTGCTAAAGAATTGCATAATGATAATATATATATATATATATATATGTGTGTGTGTGTGTGTGTACTTTAGGCTTTTCTTGGTAACTGAGAATATATTGAAAACAAAAAAATAGGAGATGATTTTCATGTTTGCATCTTAAGATATTTTTAACAAAAAAAAAAGAGCATTAGTTTAAGAGCAATTTTTATAAACCTTTTATAAAAAAAAAAAAAAAAAGTTAACGGATACTCTAAGAATATTAATTTAAAAACTACTTTTAGAAATTATTTATAAAAAAATAAAAATGTAACTTTTTTTTTTTACTTTTTTTTATATTTACTATGAAAATTGTATTAAATTTTTAAAATATTTCATTAACAAATACTCTAAAGAAAAAATAACATAAAACACAAGCAGTGTAGAAGGCCAGAATTACCTAGGATCAAAATTCCAGCAACCCAAGTTCCAGATCTCTCTCTAATTGCAGGGCGGCCATGCCAATCTACAGTTCCATCAAGCGTACAAGTCTCTTGCCCCTGTTTGATCTTCCCATCCACGGCAGCCTGAAAGTTCACGTGGAAATAGATATGTCTCACTCATATTGGTTCTCAACTAACAATCCAACCAAACAATTAAAAGAGGAACATATATAGGATCTCAAACACTACTTTAAATCTCGATCAGAAGCTAGTGATAGAGCATTTAATGTCCTCGTACCAAAATGAAACAAGTAAATATTATGAAGTATCATTAATAAAGTTCTATGTCTGTGTGGTTTAATCCATTTAGACCCTGTCAATAATTATTTATACATGTGATATGTGTCTTGTCCTTTTTATAATATATAATTATCAGTTCTTTACGTATGGTCATATCAACCACACATATTGTGAGAGAGAAGATTTCGAGTTGTGTAAGCTTACGTGACTTTAATGCCACAAACACCCAGATGTTAGCCTATTTTTTTAGAAGATTGTAGGACCAAATTTGATTTAGAGAAAAAATGTAGACGGCCATGAAGAGTGTGATGCAGATGGACGTGACTAGTTTGGCGTGCAAATACCACATCCACAAGTGTCACATTAAATGAACTGTAGAAAACCACTCCATGTCGAATATGATAGTCAGTGATAACAACCTGTGTGTTCTTTGATGTTTTAACCATTAATTGGGCTTATATTTTGACTAATTGTATCTGTGATAAAGGGTATTTTGGAAATTGGAGACATGGATTTGGATTGACAGGTTTGCTGTGTGTAAGAAATGAGCAAAAATTGTTTCTGTTCTCTTTTATTTTTAGTGAAGTTGGAAAATATAATTGAACGAAAAGCGAAACTGTTTTTTGATGTTTGAACTTTTTCAATTCCCAGAGAAAAAAAGAGGTAGGGATATTCCACATAATAACCTTTGCTATATGAAGCCTGCTTGATGCATGGTTTGTAGCTGACTCAGATACGTCGCTTAGGGTCAAGTACAAGCTTTAATTAGAGGAAATAAAAGCTTTGATATATAGAACGTACCATTAAACTACTACATCATTTTTAAAATCTGATTTATGGCTAACAGTTTTTCTTTTTCCTTTTTTTTTTTTTTCTTTTTCTTAAACCATAAAAGAATCAGAACACACATAATCCATGATTTTTTTTTTTGAATCATAATCCATTAACTTAATTAACGAGCCTACGCAAAGAATCGTAAGTAGTTAACAGTATGAAGTTTCAAAAGTCAAAACCACCTAACACTTTTTTCCTAAGAGAATTAGATATAAACTAAAACCACAAAAAATCCATTAAAGGAAGAAAAAGACAGAAATAGTAATTAGTATTTAACAATTTTATGTTGTTATAAGTATAGTTTCAAGAAAGACCAACAAATTCTCAAAGATCTTGTAACTTAGTGACATGGGCTGATTCTCCAAGTGAGGAGAATATTGATTCAAATCGCTTCTCTTACTTAAAAAATAATAATTAAAAAAAAAAAAAAAGACTTTAGATATGACCAAGCTTTTGGCTAAATTGATAGGTACCTCCAAACTCTTACATCTTGGAGAGCATGGGTTTGATCTAGACATGTGGTTGTTAAAATCCCAATTCAGATCAATAGGATCTTAAAGTTTTAATATTTTAGAATTGTTAAATGATATGAATCTCATTAAAATTTTTAATTAATTAGTAGAATTAAGGTAGGATCTAGATCTAAATATAGGATTGATTTAGACATTTGAGCTCAATTCTAAATTATAAAAATAAAAACCTTTTGTTAGACCTTTTGTAAACAAATCAATTATTTCTTCAATATAAATCCCTAGTTTTAATTGACATCTTATATATTAAAAAAAAATTGTTAACTCTAGTTGTCATAATATGTCAAATCAATTATGAGGAACTCTCTTCTCCATATGAAAAGTACATAAATAAAGCCAATACAATTTAATAATCAATTAACTTTCATTTAATTGAATTCATGCTTTCATAATTATAACTCATGTCAATGCTATTCTTATAATGTCTTTTAGCTAAAACAAATTTATATTTAGAGAAAAGTTTTGTTGCATAATAAAAGGTTATGTGGTAGCAAAAAGAAAATAATATGACCCTTAGACACATGTTGCTTTTTTTTTTTTTTTTTTTATAAAAGGTTTATAAAAATTGCTCTTAAACTAATGCTCTTTTTTTTTTGTTAAAAATATCTTAAGATGCAAACATGAAAATCATCTCCTATTTTTTTGTTTTCAATATATTCTCAGTTACCAAGAAAAGCCTAAAGTACACACACACACACACACATATATATATATATATATATATTATCATTATGCAATTCTTTAGCAAATAAGATTCCTCTTCTTGAATCACCGCTGTGTTCTAATAATCAACAAAGACAGCAAAGCTGCATGGAGTTTTCCTAAAAGTGCTACTAATTATGTTTTATATTTCTTTATTTCTAGATTTCAATGCCTCATGTGGAAACAAAAAGTACGAATATTATTGGCGATCGTTATGACGTTGCAAATAAGATACCCTTTTTTTGAATTATTGCTTAGTATAACTAAACAATCAATAATTTAAAGATAGCAAAACTCACGATATTTTTTGTTTGTGTTGGAAAATAATTATCACAGTGAATCAAGGGCTGGCTACATTGGCATTCTTCGGAGTAGGAGTGAACTTGGTTTTGTTTTTGACAAGAGTGTTGGGTCAAGACAATGCTGATGCAGCTAACAATGTTAGCAAATGGACAGGAACGGTCTACCTTTTCTCTCTACTTGGTGCCTTCCTTAGTGAGTCTTACTGGGGGAGGTACAAGACTTGTGCCATCTTTCAAGCCATCTTTGTCATTGTAAGTTGGCATCATTTGATATATATATTCTCTTTCCCATTCACGCATGCATGGACCCATAAGCACTCAATGACTAAAACATTTTTCTTAGTGGCCAAAGATATTTTTAAAGATGAGAAATGTAACAGTTACAAATTATTTTACAACATTTTTATAAATTGTTATTTTAGCCAACTTCTTACTGGTTCGTATCTGGATTCACTAATAACATTACTTTTTTTATTTACCAACAGCCACTTAGCACATCAGCAATTTATAAAAAATTTTGTAAAAAAGTTTGATCTCTAACATTTTCCTTTAAAGATACTATAGCTTTTACTAAATATATATTACAAACTAATTTATCACCTATCAATAAAAGTTAATTCAAACACTTATTTATTACGTTGATAAAGTTTACTAACCACTTTCATTATCATGTAAATTTGTAAAACTTTGTAATAACATTAGTAGTGGTACTTTTAACATTTGTCTTCTACTAGTCCAATTAATTATTTCTCAAAAGTGTAAATCTTACTGTTCATATGCTTATGCGAATCTCGTGGTATTTATGACAGGGCTTGATATCATTATCGCTATCATCATACATGTTCTTACTTAAGCCTAAAGGCTGTGGTAGTGACCAATCTCATTGTGGATCCCATTCATCCTTCGAGATAGCACTGTTCTACTTTTCCACTTACCTGATTGCCCTAGGGAATGGAGGGTACCAACCAAATATAGCTACATTTGGGGCTGATCAGTTTGATGAAGAGGATCCTAAGGAGGTGCACTCAAAAATAGCCTTCTTTAGCTACTTTTATCTGGCTTTAAACCTTGGGTCCCTCTTTTCAAACACTATTTTGGGCTATTTTGAGAATGAAGGTATGTGGGCTATAGGATTTTGGGCTTCAGCTGGCTCTGCCGCTCTAGCATTGGTCTTGTTTCTTTGTGGAACCCCAAGGTATAGGCATTTTGAACCTAAAGGCAACCCTCTCTCTCGGTTTAGCCAAGTGTTGGTGGCTGCAACAAGAAAATGGAAAGTTGAGATGATGCCAAGTGGAGAAGATCTGTTTGAGTTAGACGAAAAGGAAATTTCTAGTAATGGGGATAGAAAGATGATCCATACTCAAGGATTCAAGTAAGTTCATATCCTTCTACCTTTAAATTACTTATGAATACTTTAGGTAATTAAGGAAATGTAACATGTAGTCAACTATGATTATTCTGTTGAGAATTTATCACTTAATTTAAAATTTTAGGATTGAGGCTTGGTCGTTGTTAGATCGATGAAGTTTACATTGTTATGAATTAAGGTGAGAGTTGGCTTTATTGATACAAAAATTCAGTTTCACAATTTATGGTCTTCAGCTGTATATACATATTTTTCTAGGTAAAATTGGTACTCAGTACGTAATAAGCTATTCTTTATAACTCACTGCTAGGCAAAGCACATAGTCATAAGTGTCTTGACCAAATATGATGTTGAAGTTGCATTCATTCTAGATTTTTGACTGACAACTTAAGCCTCTACTATTTTTAGGCTTTGGCTTGAATATTTTGAAATATAGCATATATGCTAAATGGTTTTCACATTCACCTCATCAGATTCTTCGATAGAGCTGCCGTTATCACCTCAAAGGAATTCAACCAGATTGACAAGGATGCTCGTGATCCATGGCACCTTTGCACTGTGACACAAGTTGAAGAAGTGAAATGCATTTTAAGACTTCTTCCAATTTGGCTATGTACAATAATGTATTCAGTGGTATTCACCCAGATGGCATCTCTCTTTGTGGAACAAGGTGCTGCCATGAAAACCACCATTTCAACCTTCCACATTCCTCCGGCAAGCATGACTAGCTTCGACATTCTCAGCGTAGCGGCTTTCATTTTCATTTACAGGCGGGTTCTTGACCCTCTTTTTGTCTTTACCACAAAAAAAGCTAAAGGACTCACAGAGCTTCAGAGAATGGGAATTGGTCTTGTTATAGCAATATTGGCAATGATGGCAGCTGGGGTTGTAGAGTATTTCAGATTAAAATATGCAACAACAGAATGTGCCCAATGTGAAGGGTCTAGTTCCTTGAGCATCTTTTGGCAAATTCCACAGTACGTACTTATAGGAGCATCTGAGGTTTTCATGTATGTTGGTCAACTAGAATTCTTCAATAACCAATCTCCTGATGGATTAAAGAGCTTCGGAAGTGCACTTTACACGACATCAATGTCACTAGGAAACTATGTGAGTAGTTTGCTAGTGACAATTGTGATGAGAATTTCTACTAGAGGTGAAATGGCTGGTTGGATCCCTAGTAACCTTAACAAAGGTCATCTAGACCGGTTCTACTTCCTCCTAGCAGCTTTGACAATGGCGGATCTAATAGTCTACATTGCATGTGCCAAGTCGTATAAGTATATCAAGTTTGAAGGAAAGAGTGGAATCAAAGAAGGCAATGAGCTTGAGCTTAAAGTATAAGCTGTGGTAGTATATTAGTTTGGCCATATTTTGATGAAGGCTACGTGTGATAAATAAAGTAAGAAGCATTACTGCAGAAGAGAGTGATTTTTGCCATGATACTCTGAGAAATGCTTACCCTTTTCATTTCTCTAAGTTGAGCATATATATATATATATATATAGAGAGTGTTTTAGGATGGAGATGTACTGATGTAATCATGATTTGTAACGAAAGCTTTAATGTAACTTACTTTATATATGCGTAAGGAGTGCCACACTATTACTTGCACGATCTCATTGTGTACATATAACATTGTCCATTGCATGTTATAACATCATGCCAATACTATCAATAACAATAATTGCCCAAAGTCCTTTATAATTTTATTGGCGTGAACTCTTGGATTGAATTTTCTAAAATTTATTCAAGGAAAATATTAGTTTATATTGTACACTTTTATACAAACTAGCATGTAATGTAATTCATGCAAACACATAGATGCATTTAAAATTAAACACAAATTTTATTATAAAATATAATAATTAGTCATATTATTTAAAAAAATAGCATGTAACACATTTACAAAAATAAAAATTAATTACACTTAAAATCTCCAAAGACATTTTTTACCATTCCCCATTTAAAAAAAAAAAAAAAAAAAAAAAAAAAAAAAATGTAAGTCAATTATTCTACTGATCAAACGAATGTTCTAAAGGCATTAGATAACAAATGCCTATATGACCAAATAAGCTGGATATAATTATTGCAATGATATCTTCATTGTAATAGATAATTACTTCATTTGTCATTGCAATAGCTTATAAAATAATTGATATCCGGTTATTGCAATGACATATAAGTTGCAGCTTCAATTTGTCATTGCAATAAATTCTAAAAGAATTAGTGTCTAATTATTGTAATGATAACTTCATTGCAATAAGTTATTAGTTCAAAATTTTCGTTGCAATTAATTTCAAAAATTATTGATATCAATTTATTGCAACGATTTCTTCATTTTAATTTATTGTAATAATTTTTCATAATATATTAAAACTTCTATTGCACCTAAAAATTATAAGTTATTGCAACTGCAATAATTTATTATTGTTGATGCAATAATTTAAAACTTTGAAATTACCATTGCAATAGTTTTAATTTGTAGATGCAATATTTTTTTCTAATACTATACTATACATATTTTGTTGTATTAACACTTGATGTAATAGACTTTTGGTCACTAAAAAATTCATTTTCTTGCAAGTCACAGACATCATGTTGGTCAATCCACCATTCTTCAACACAACCCCACAACCAATCTACAGGACATCCCCACCGGCTCATCCTCTGGCACCCATCCCTACCTATCCAACTAACTTGTCATTGCTAGCCACCGTGGGAGCTTTGCATTATGGGTGGCCGTGGTCTTGGTGCTAATGATGGCATATCTTGCATGGGCATTCATCCATGCAAGATGTTGTCGCACACCACCACCTTCAGATGGAGCTCGAGGAAGGCACTCTCTTCCAAGCCCAATTGCCTAGTGCTTAGTAGTTAGCACCTCTTCTTAGTGGAAAAACATAAAACTATAATGTGAATGATATTTTAGAGTGATTATGTAAAAAATATTAATAAAAATAATTATATATTGGGTCAAAGTATATTAACAGTTAAAGACATCTCTACTTTCTATTGTGTATTTTTGAATTTGTTGGGCTTAGTATATTTGAATTTATTGGACTTTCAAGGCCTAAAAACCCATGTTGATGGCCCAAACAAGCTCGAGAATAAATAATTTAGTTCAAACCTGTTGGTCTATACGATTAATTGGGTTCACACTCAAGTGGGTTAGGCCCACAAGTATTTAGACAAAATACCCATTGGTTTCTTAATTATGTGTTTGACCCAAAATAAAAGAGAAAGAAAGCATCATTTGGGATACTCTCTCCACATCAGCACACATTTTTGGTGAGACTATCTAATAAAATCAAGACACATGAACCAAATAAAAGTGCTCTATTCCTTTTGAATTCTCGATGTTCCAGACATTTAAGCCATATTCCAAAAAGAAAAAGAATAAGAGGACTAGGCATGTTTAGCCACCGCCCACCACCAATGGAACTACCCCTCATCGCACCGAGTTGCCTGCCTTAGAGCTCCACTGCAGGTGTCCGATGCAGTAGTCAGCAGTGTTTTCAAAGTACTGAAGCCACCAGGTGCAGAAAGCGGTCGGTGGGTTTTGCCTACCGATGAAAACAGCACCACACAGCCAATATGTGTGTGTGTGTGTGTGTGTGTGTGTGTGTGCGCGCATGTGTATTTCAGTGGCAGAGAGAGAGAGAGAGAGAGAGAGAGTAGCAATTGATCTGAAGGAAGAAGAAAAATAAATTGAAGTGAGGGTTGAAGTTGTTTTACACAGTATAAAGTGAAGTTGTTTTTGAGTTTTATTTTTTAAAATTTCTAATACTAAAACAACGTTGTTTTGGACTTAAAAATAAAAGAATTAAAAACTATGGAACAATGTCATTTTATGTTAAGTTAAATTTCTTAATTTCCCCCATTTATATCAAACAACCTCTCTCTCTCTCTCTCTCTCTCTCCTTAGCCTTCGCCATTCGTAGTCACCATCCTCTGTTGCTCAATGCCTCCATTTAGTCCATTCTCCAAGCATCTTCGTCTCCTCTCTCCTATTTCTCATAGCTATTCTTTGGAAGTTTTAAGAGAAGGTTTTGACGGTCAATACCTAGGCTACTATGCTTCTCCTTGCTATTAGGTATGTGAATTTATTTGATACTCAAGACCTAAGATACTAACTATGCTTTGTCTTACTATGCTTTTTAGAAAGATTGTGAATTTATTTGAGATATTTTGTGTGGGTATTTGAGAAATATTGTGAATATGTTTGTTTGTTTTTTATGTTTAATGAATATTTGGATTGTTTGATAATTCTATATGGGTTGTTTGATGTGGATTGAATTTTTTTTTTTTTTTTTAAATATTTGGGTTGGGTTGCTTTTTAACTGAACTAACCACACCAAACCAAAATGGTGCACTGCACCTTGTGTAGACTGGTTTCCATCTCCCCATAAGTGAGGTGTGGTCATGGTTGAGGGGAAACCGCACCTTATAGATGCAGTGCAAAAAAGTCCCCAAAAAAGGGCCGCACCGCATTGTGTACAGCCCTAAAGATGACACTCCTTTAGTGGTGGGGTATTGAAGTTCTTACAATTTTTCTTAAACAAGATGCATAATATTTGTCTCACTTAGCCCTTCTTTGTCATCAATCCTAATTTTAATAGTTTAATAATATGTCCACATCTGACAAAAGTATTAGGAGTTGCATGATATATCATAAATTCTTCCATAATATATCACCATATTTGACTTGGTTTTGCCAACAAATGCTTGGAAAGAAAGCAATAAAATAAAGAGAGAATTGGTCTGGCCTGCATGAGCTCAAGAGAATGTCATGAACCTTGCCTGCCAATGGTGGGAACAATCTTGAACCTTCCTAGTCATACTTTTAGGAAAGTTTTCTTAACTTGTTATTAAAAAGTAATGCTATTTTCCTATTAAGCCTTGATGGTCCATATATATATATATATATATATGTGAAAGAGGAATATTCATCACAAATTCATTTCATTTTTCATAAGCTTTTGAGCCACATTCTAATATTAACTCTTTGAACATGTTTCGACAATCAGATCTAATTGCCTTAATATAGGTTACGTTTTGCCTCTAGATTGGCATATTTGTAAATTTTTTGTGCTTATTTCCTTTACTAACCACGTTGACACTTTTTATCTCTCATGCTAAATTGGGCACCAAATCAAAGCTTGAAGCTATATCCTATGACAGCTTGGACATGAACTTCATTCCATATGTTTGTACAATCTCTCTTATAAGGAGTTGCATCAATCCCTTTAAAGCTATCCTTCAAGCATCGCTTGGTCTCTACTTGTAATACAGTAATGCTTAAGCGAGTTTAATTATGAACTTCTTCAGCGGTATCATCTACAGATTCAATAGCACCAAAAGATGCTCAACAACATTAGGGAGCACCTTTACAATGTTTTTTGAAGAGCAACTAACTCCAAGAGCTACGGACTGTGCCAATCTTTGTCTACAAGGATGATTCCAACATAAATACCGTATTACCACAAAGGCTATATGACAAGGTTGGAAGAACAAAGTTTTGATACTTATAGCCAACCAGGAGAGAGAGAGAGAGAGAGAGAGAGAGAGAGAGAGAGGAAATTCTAAAATCATAAGTTGTCATTTGAAGCAATTTACAAATTGCAAAAGGAGTATCCGAATCTTCTTCAGCTTCAAAGGTCTTGTCAGCAAGTTCTTCTCTCTAAGGCAAGACAATGTGTTCTCATCATCAACATATGATGCATCATCAACAAATGCTCAACATCATTATGGAACATCATCACAACGTTATTTGAAGAATGAACAACTCTAAGAGCTGCTGAATTTAGTTGTCTTGCAATTCCATTCCCTCATCACCTTCTTCAGCATCTTCAACCCTGATTCATCAACTCAATTTTTTGACATTTAAAATTGCAAGTAACTTGTTTGTCTTCTCTTGCTGCTCCTTTAATGGTTTTCCAATCTCTAGCTTGAGAGAATGGTTCTCATCAAGGGCTTTTTGCTTTTCAAGTTGAAGTCTTTCTATTTGGATTAAGAGGTTATTTTCCTTCTCTTTCCATGCATCTTCTGCAGTTTTCCTGGCCTCAAAATAAACTTTTTGCAGGCTTTTAGACTTTGATTGGAAATTAGGGTAGAGCTCGCTGTAGAATATATATTCTAACTGAGAAATCCTGTCTTTTGCTTCTTGAATAGTAGCAACCAGAAAGGTACTAAGGCTAGAGACGAACTTTTCCATCGTCATTGTCGATAGGATATCTTAGTTTAGGAGGGTTTGGAAGGTGCCTTGCCATGCATCTTTGGAAAACATAGTACAGTACCCAAGAGAGATTTACCATAACATTAGTATTGGACTTCAACAAAACAATAAGCAATGGCCAATAGGCAGTCTTTAATATAAGAAGTTATTAATATGCCAGGTATTACCCCAAACAACTGATTCTCTAAGAGAGAGTTTCGTTCACTGAGAGACTATCAGATTTCTAGTATGGCAAAAAAACATAAGTTTTCAATTTTTTTCAACACTTCAAAATTCTACTTAGCTATTGTGTTTCGCATTAGCTGAAAAAGACAGGTTTTTTTTATTTTTTTATTTAGCTTATTTTTGTTACTATTCATGAGTCTCATTATATTTTTTGGGTACTATTAATGAGTTTTACTATACTATTCCAATTAGGTTTTAGTTTTATTTACAATACTTTCAATAAAATGTTTTCAATTTTAACTAAATAAGTTCCCAAATAAACGTGAAAGGGAAAAAAAATTGATATAATTTTTTCTTATCAAATACTTGTGAACCCATTTGAAAGTTTACCCCCATTGCTCAATTAGAAATGGACTTTAATCATATAGTTCAATAGATATATAAGCTAAAGTGTAAATATGCAAAAGTATTATGGCATTTCAGTAATTAAAGGAAAAATACTAGCTGATGGACCCTTTACTGTGTGGACCGAAAGTTCATTAAAGTCTGAGATGGGCTTATGAACTTTTATTTTAAAATACGAAGGCTACGTGCTGTAAACAGGTTGAGCCTAAAAACTTAAAGAGCTGATGGGCTGGTAGGACTAAGCCTAGAAAAGCCACTTAAAGGCTGGGTTGGTTAATTAGTGAGATGGCCTTAGGCCTCTCACGGATTGGGCCAGACCTATGGGGCTTGGGCTAAGCCCAACATGAACCAAACCCATGACAGAATCGGTAGGGTTCCAAACAATTGGATCGGGTCAACCTGACCCAACTTATAACAGCTACCAGTCCCCCCCCCCCCTCTTTTTTTCTCTCTCTCCTCGAGCTTCTCACATTTTGCGAACCGGAGCCCTGACTCCATGGGTATTTAGTTTGAAGGTTTTGCTCAAATAATCTTAAATAAATATAATGTGGTTCATACTAAAAAGCTTGTGTACCCTCTTAAACAAAAATAATAATAATAATAATAATTCTGGCGCCAACACTAAAATAACTAAAAACTCTAAAAACAGAGTTTTTTTTTTTTTTTTAAAGAGAAAATACTGAGAAACTTTATTGATAGAGATGCTTGAAAATCAACTAATACAAATTTAAATACATTGGAAGGCACCCTCTCCATCCAAACTGAAAGCGGAAATGAAAATCTAACTTTCTTAACTATGATATTTGCAACCACATTACCTTACTTATAAGTGTGAGAGAAAACAATACTCTAAGAAGAGTATACATAGGATAGGACATTCTTTTTATTTTTTATTTTTTTTTTTTTGGGTATAAACAAAGCTGAACTTCATTAGTAAAAAACAAAACATACATACAAACGTTTAAGACCGGCAGGGGTGGAGCCACATTGCCCCTTGGGGGGGCCGTGGCCCCTGCACACAAAAAAAAAAGTCCATCAACATATATACAAATTTTAATTGGGCCCCCCCAATGACGTACACCCCCCCCCCCCCCCAATTTCTATTCAATACTTCAATTCACTCCTAGGCTCTAGTTTCAATTGTAGGCCTTTTTATCCTCTAATAAAACAAAACATGGCCCACATCCCACTTATATATAAATACCCAAAGCACTACCCAACTTTATCACCCATTCTCCAACTCAAAATCAGAAGATTCAGAACCCTTTCTTTTATTTCTCTTTTTACTCTCTTCTTGTCTACTGTGTATACGCCACCGCCCACTCTACTGGTTCTAGCAGCCCTTAAACAAAACAAAACCCTCAGCTCAACTCAACCCTCCTCTCAAACTCAGTCCTCATGATCCCAAAAAAAAAAAAAAAAAAAAAAAACTGACCAGTATTTTCTTTCTTCTTGCTTTCTTAAAATAAATCATTCAAAGCAGGGGCCAGAGGGTGAGTTTTCAGTTTCTGCTTCATCTCTTTTTAGTGTTTTTTTTTTTTTTTCTCAACTATCTACACTTAAATATTCACATGCTCTTTAATTTTTCATAGATTTTTAGAGAAATATATGGTTGAAGGGAAGATAAAGTTTGCACTTTGTGAAGAGTCTTGAAGGGAAGTTGTTTGTGATGAGTCTTGAAGAGAAGATAAAGTTTCTAAGGTAAATTTTTTTTGATTTATTATCTACTTTTGATTAGTTAGATATCATGTGGCAGTGGGTGTTGTTAAATTGTTTGGTTTATGTTGTGTACTGGTGTGTTTAATTTTTGCTTTTGTTTGAGGGGTTATTCTTAATTAAAAAAAAATTAAAATACAAGAAAATTTGAATAATAGAAATGATGATGGGTTGACTGTTTAAATTATAGTGGAAATTTTTTTTTTCTTGAGTATGAATAATATCCATATAATTAAGTAAAAATTTCTAATTAAGATTTTATTTTTTTTAGTTCCTTTTAGGTTAATTTTTGATTCATATTCTTAAAGCTAAAAGAATTATGAGCAAACAAAAAAAAATTGATGCATTCTTAAAGAAAAAGGATGTTAGCAATTCAAAATTTACGACACCTGTGGCTGTAGAAACAAATGTGGTTGTAGAAATAAATGCTGATACTTTAATGCCTGATGAACACCTCTCTAAATGTTCAAGAATTCAGTCTAAAGAGATAGATTGTGATCCAGGATTACGTAAACAAATATATGAATTTCCTATCAACAAACAAGATGAAATCCGACAATCTTATCTCAAAGAAGGTCCATATCAACATAAATATATAGACTGTCTATACAACGATGATAATCATTGTCGTCAAAAATCGGCCCCCCCATGTAAAAATTCATGGCTACGCCCCTGAAGACCGGTCTTGCAAAACGACACCTTGACATACACCTAAACAAACCCATTTACACAAACCAACGGATGCATGAGCATTATAAATTATATATAGTCTCAAAACAGAGAGATTATATATATATATATATATATATATATATATATATATATATTGTTGTAAGTGGCTTTCTTTGGGAAGCATTGCTGGCTCGATAGATTTTGAGAACTAAGGTGAAACAAAATTAAAGCCTTTAACATTTCATTGTTAAAATATTATTATTTAATTTATTAGAAAATTGTATTTGTAAATATAAATTTACAGTTTGAAGCCCAAAATTCCCTTTATTGTTCTATCGGTCCACTAACTAAATCTAGTAGCCAAGTTACTATCCAAACAATTAGATTTTTTTTTTTTTTAATAAAACAAACAATTAAAAATTTACTTCCAAATGCCAATAAGAGGACCAAATCTACCGGTTTTTTTTGGGTGAATAGCAGTACTGCTCAGGGGTAAAAAAAAAAGTATAGTCTACAACTCGATCTACATTACTTATTATGTACAATAAATATATTGCCATTTTATATATATATATATATATATATATAATTTATTCTTAAAAAGTAAAACCCAATGAAAGGTACTACCTTTTTGTATAGCAATTGCTCTCTCAATATTTTTTTACTTTTTTATTTTTACTCATTTTTTTAGATTCAATACTACCCGATCTCAATCATTGAGATTAGGAATCGCACCTAATCATAGTTGAGATAAGGTGGTATTGCAACTGATGCAATTGGTATGCAATGGCCAATGGCAAAGTTGGCCACCCTGAGTTTTGAGTTAATATATTTAGCTTAAAACATTTCGCTAATTTCAACTATTTAAAAGCTAAATTAACTCCAATATAAGATTTAAAAATAAAAAGAAAATTGAATAATGCACATAAGATCCTTTTTAGAAGATGAGCTTACAAATATTATTGAAGCAATCCATTACGTTAATCATATCTCCAAATTTTAGATTACATGAATGCAATACATATTTAGTTAAAAAATTTACTATAAAAGTGTTCTTACATTTTTTTTATATGTATTAATAATTATAGGAGACAAAAAAATTACGGATAAGTATACAATTACTCTTATATCTTCAAGCTTTGTCCAATGTTTTTCAAGTATCTATTTCCTCCCTTTTTCAAGCTCATCTTTGAGAAGAAAGTGTATACAAGACAAGAGTAGACAAGACAAAGGACAATTATCAAAAAACAAAAAAAAAACAAACAAACGAGACAATTGGACAAAGGACAAAGATTGAGCTGGCAAAAGCCGCAAAACCAATAACCACTACTCCGATTGACACGAGAGAGAGAGAGAGAGAGAGAGGGAGAGGTACCTGTTTCCTTTTTGAGAAGAAAGATGACGACATTCACATGGGGATGGGGATAGACTTTTGCATGTTATAGAAACTTGTAAGACACGTTGGAAGGAAGAAAGAAGAGGAAGAAGCAAAAGACAAGGGTCATTTGGCTAAGGGAGAGCTGAAGAAAATAATTGGTTGAAGCAAAGTTAAGTTGGCTTGCATTTATTGTGATTTGATGTGAAGAGTGTGAAAGGAAGAAAAGATGAAGAAATAAATAGAGAGGTCATTCGGCTAGTGAAGATAGGGAAAAAGAAGTGAATTTCTAGAGTGTGAGGACTAGGGGCAATCTTGAAAAACTGCGTGAGTGAGAACAAGCGGGGGAATGAGCAGAATAATCGTGATTAAGAAGAGTATTTGTTTAGTTAGACAACGCGTGAAACTATAAAGGAAATTAGGCATCTCGAGTTTTAGAAAATCGAGATCCATTTACATAAATCTCGAGTCAGTGAGCCCTATAGTGGCGTTTTTATGCCCTATACTGACGTTTTAAAGCCCTATAGTGGCGTTTTTCTGCTAAATTTTTTTTATAACTCCATTTTTAAGCCCTATAGTGACGTTTTTAAGTCCTATAGCGGCGTTTTCTGAACTCGAGTTTTTAAAACTCGATTTTCACTTGGATTTTTTTTACAAATCAAGCCTCAAAAACTTGATTTTTATCATGGAACTCGAGTTTTAAACACTCGAGATGCTAGTTTTCAAAATTCTATTGCAACGTGACAACTAACTAAATTTTTTAATATTTATTGTTATTTAGAAAAAAAATTCGAGAACAAGCACAAAGAAAAGACAAAAATAGAGAGAATAAGAGAAAATTGTGAGAAAGAGAGCAGTGAGTGGAAAGAAAAAGAGTGTTCTTTTTGTTCAAGTTGTATCTCTAAATGTTGTAATCTCTATTTAATATAGTGAAATTATTCGGAGTTTGTCTCGTGATTTTTCTCTTCAAGGAGAAAGGATTTTCACATAAATCTTTGTATTCTTGTGTAGTTGTACTTTCGTTGTGCCTGAAATTTATTCACAGTTATATAGAATTTTTCCCAACGGTAAGTTCTTGATACTTCTATTTTTATACATTTTATAGTTTTTTTATTTATTAAAAATGTTGAAGGTTTCTCATTTATATAGTTGTTTATATCTATCTTTAAATTTTTTTTGCTAGTCATATATTTGTGTTCCTGTGGGCTGGTGTTTATTGAATTTTTGTATTTATGCTTTTTTTCATAAAATGAATAAAAAAAATCCCATTTTTCAAAAAGCCTGTAAAATGAATAAAATTTATAAAAACAGAGGTTTAGTTGCTAATAATTGGCTGTTGCTCACCTCAGTTATCCACACTGCCTGAATCCCTACTCCCTTGTGTAACTTGCATTTTGTGAACAATTTGGCGAGGAACAATCAAACTTTTGAAGGGGTTGAGATATCTGTTATTGAGATTAAATAATTTTTTTGGGGCACTCTTTGTTTGAAGGCTGTACTATAATGATTGATGGGGTATCTTGTAGTTCTTTGGCAGATTTCATGGATCTCTTAAATGTCATTGTAATTCTTTGGGAGACTCTTCCATTGGAGTTCTCCTTCTTTCAAAATAATTAGTTATTATTTATCAAAGAAATAATTTGTTTTGGTTTTCAAAATATGTATATATATATATATATATATATTTTGGTTGGCATTGCTGTGAATAAAATATTTATTTATTTTTTTTTTGAGAATCAATAAAATATTTATTTTGGGTGTGAGAGAAAATTATATTTAAAAAATATAGAGAAATAAATATTGAGTCTTAGGGTTTTATTTAGCACCCATGTTTGCTTATGTACTAACATGTTTACACTATGTTCTATTCTCTTGCAGGTCATGATGTCTAACTCTGATCTCCCATTTCTGGATGCTTCTCCACCATACCTTTCTTCAGCACCACCTAAGTTGAATACACCATTCCACCCAGCCACCACCATTCCACCATTCGAGTTGGCACCACCTGCCTCCACCCCACCAATTCATCCAGGCCACCAGCACTATGACCGGTTGATTTGGGTGGTGGTCCTCGTCCTCATCGTGGCTGCACTTTTTGCATGGATTGCTTTTCGCCCATGCAAAAAGTGGTTGCTCGCCACCTTCAAACATGTAGTTCGAGGATATGTCCATCATAGCGAGCAGTCTAGTGCATGATATTTCATGCTTTAAAAAAAAAAAAAGGAAAAAGAAACAAGTTACCACTTATGTATGTAGTTAAGTGAGGTTATGAATAAATTGAAGTTTACATTGACCCCAACTTTGTTACAGTTAATTGTCACCACTTATGTATGTAGTTAAGTGAGGTCATGCTTACCCTTTTCATTTCTCTAAGTTGAGCATGTATATATATATATATATAGGGTGTTTTAGGATGGAGATGTACTAATGTAATCATGATTTGTAACAAAAGCTTTAATGTAACTTACTTTATATATGCGTAAGGAGTACTACACTATTACTTGCACGATCTCATTGTGTACATATAACATTGTCCATTGCATGTTATAACATCATGCCAATACTATCAATAACAATAATTGCCCAAAGTCCTTTGTAATTTCATTGGCGTGAACTCTTGGATTGAATTTTCTAAAATTTATTCAAGGAAAATATTAGTTTATATTGTACACTTTTATAAAAACTAGCATGTAATGTAATTCATGCAAACACATAGATTCATTTAAAATTAAACACAATTTTTATTATAAAATATAATAATTAGTCATATTATTTTAAAAAATAGCATGTAACACATTTAAAAAAAATAATAATTACACTTAAAATCTCCAAAGACATTTTTTACCATTCCCCATTTAAAAAAAAAAAAAAAAAAAACAATGGTATATATGTAAGTCAATTATTCTACTGATCAAACCAATGTTCTAAAGGCATTAGATAACAAATGCCTATATGATCAAAATAAGCTGGATATAATTATTGCAATGATATCTTCATTGTAATAGATAATTACTTCATTTTGTCATTGCAATAACTTATAAAATAATTGATATCGGATTATTGCAATGACATATAAGTTGTAGCTTCAATTTGTCATTGCAATAAATTGTAAAAGAATTAGTGTCTAATTATTGCAATGATAACTTCATTGCAATAAGTTATTAGTTCAAAATTTTCGTTGCAATAAATTTCAAAAATTATTGATATCAATTTATTGCAACGATTTCTTCCTTTTAATTTATTGTAACAATTTTTTCTAATATATTAAAACTTCTATTGCATCCGAAAATTATAAGTTATTGCAACTGCAATAATTTATTATTGTTGATGCAATAATTTAAAACTTTGAAATTGCCATTGCAATAGTTTTAATTTGTAGATGCAATATTCTTTTTCTAATACTACACCGTACATATTTTGTTGTATTAACACTTGATGTTATAGACTTTTGGTCACTAAAAAATTCATTTTCTTGCAAGTCACAAACATCATGTTGGTCAATCCACCATTCTTCAACACAAACCCACAACCATTCTACAGGACATCCCCACCGGCTCATCCTCTGGCACCCATCCCTACCTATCCAACTAACTTGTCATTGCTAGCCACCGTGGGAGCTTTGCATTATGGGTGGCCGTGGTCTTGGTGCTAATGATGGCATATCTTGCATGGGCATTCATCCATGCAAGATGTCGTCGCACACCACCACCTTCAGATGGAGCTCGAGGAAGGCACTCTCTTCCAAGCCTAACTGCCTAGTGCTTAGTAGTTAGCACCTCTTCTTAGTGGAAAAATATAAAACTATAATGTGAATGATATTTTAGAGTGATTAGGTAAAAAATATTAATAAAAATAATTATATATTGGGTCAAAGTATATTAATAATTAAAGACATTGGTTTCTACTTTCTATTGTGTATTTTTGAATTTGTTGGGCTTAGTATATTTGAATTTATTGGACTTTCAAGGCCTAAAAACCCATGTTGATGACCCAAACAAGCTCGAGAATAAATAATTTAGTTCAAACCTGTTGGGCTATACCATTAATTGGGTTCACACTCAAGTGAGTTAGGCCCACAAGTGTTTAGACAAAATACCCATTGGTTTCTTTATTATGTGTTTGACCCAAAATAAAAGAGAAAGAAAGCATCATTTGGGATACTCTCTCCATATCAGCACACATTTTTGGTGAGACTATCCAATAAAATCAAGACACATGAACCAAATAAAAGTGCTCTATTCCTTTTGAATTCTCGATGTTCCAGACATTTAAGCCATATTCCAAAAAGAAAAAGAATAAGAGGACTAGGCATGTTTAGCCACCGCCTACCATCAATGAAACCGCCCCTCATTGCATCGAGCTGCCCGCCTCAGAGCTCCATTGTAGGTGTCCGGTGCGGTAGTCGGCAGTGTTTTCAGAGTACCGAAGCCACCAGGTGCAGCAAGCAGTCGCTGGGTTTTGCCTACCAATGAAAACAGCACCACACTGCCAATATGTGTGTGTGTGTGTGTGTGTGTGTGCACATGTGTATTTTAGTGGCAGAGAGAGAGAGAGAGAGAGAGAGAGAGAGCAGCAGCAGCAGCAGCAGCAATTAATCTGAAGGAATAAGAAAAATAAATTGAAGTGAGGGTTGAAGTTGTTTTACACACTGTAAAGTGAAGTTGTTTTTGAGTTGTATTTTTTAAAATTTCTGATACTAAAACGACGTTGTTTTGGACTTAAAAAGAAAAAAAGAAAAAAAAGAATTAAAAACTATGGAACGACGTCATTTTATGTTAAGTTAAATTTCTTAATTTCTCCCATTTATATCAAACAACATTTCATTCTCTCTCTCTCTCTCTCTCTCTCTCTCCCTTAGCCTTTGCCATTCGTAGTCACCATCCTCTATTGCTCAATGCCTCCATTCGGTCCATTCTCCAAGCATCTTCATCTCCTCTCTCCTATTTCTCATAGCTATTCTTTGGAAGTTTTAAGAGAAGGTTTTGATGGTCAATACCTAGGCTACTATGCTTCTCCTTTGCTATTAGGTATGTGAATTTATTTGATACTCAAGACCTAAGATACTAACTATGCTTTGCCTTACTATGCTTTTTAGAAAGATTGTGAGTTTATTTGAGATATTTTGTGTGGGTATTTGAGAAATATTGTGAATATGTTTGTTTGTTTTTTTATGTTTAATGAATATTTGGATTGTTTGATAATTCTATATGGGTTGTTTGATGTGGATTGGAATTTTTTTTTTTTTTAATATTTGGGTTGCTTTTTAACTGAACTAACCACACCAACCCGAAATGGTGCACTGCACCTTGTGTAGATTGGTTTCCATCTCCCCACAAGTGAGGTGTGGTCATGGTTAAGGGGAAACCGCACCCTATAGATGCAGTGCAGAAAAGTCCCCAAAAAAGGGCCGCACCGCATTGTGTACAGCCCTAAAGTGGACACTCCTTTAGTGGTGGGGTACTGAAGTTCTTACAATTTTTCTTAAACAAGATGCATAATATTTGTCTCACTTAGCCCTTCTTTGTCATCAATCCTTATTTTCAGTAGTTTAATAATACGTCCACATCTGGCAAAAGTATTAGGAGTTGCATGATATATCATAAATTCTTCCATAATATATCACCATATTTGACTTGGTTTTGCCAACAAATGCTTGGAAAGAAAGCAATAAAATGAAGAGAGAATTGGTCTGGCCTGCATGAGCTCAAGAGAATGTCATGAACCTTGCCTACCAATGGTGGGAACAATCTTGAACCTTCCTAGTCATACTTTTAGGAAAGTTTTCTTAACTTGTTATTAAAAAGTATTGCTATTTTCCTATTAAGCCTTGATGGTCCATATATATATATATATATATGTGAAAGAGGAATATTCATCACAAATTCATTTCATTTTTCATAAGCTTTTGAGCCACATTCTAATATTAACTCTTCGAACATGTTTCGACAATCAAATCTAATTGCCTTAATATAGGTTACGTTTTGCCTCTAGATTGGCATATTTGTAAATTTTTTGTGCTTATTTCCTTTACTAACCACGTTGACACTTTTTATCTCTCATGCTAAATTGGGCACCAAATCAAAGCTTGAAGCTATATCCTATGACAGTTTGGACATGAACTTTATCTAATTGCCTTAATATAGGTTACGTTTTGCCTCTAGATTGGCATATTTGTAAATTTTTTGTGCTTATTTCCTTTACTAACCACGTTGACACTTTTTATCTCTCATGCTAAATTGGGCACCAAATCAAAGCTTGAAGCTATATCCTATGACAGTTTGGACATGAACTTGATTCCATATGTTTGTACAATCTCTCTTATAAGGAGTTGCATCAATCCCTTTAAAGCTATCCTTCAAGCATCGCTTGGTCTCTACTTGTAATACAGTAATGCTTAAGCGAGTTTAATTATGAACTTATTCAGCGGTATCATCTACAGATTCAATAGCACCAAAAGATGCTCAACAACATTAGGGAGCACCCTTACATAGTTTTTTGAAGAGCAACTAACTCCAAGAGCTACGGACTGTGCCAATCTTTGTCTACAAGGATGATTCCAACATAAATACCATATTACCACAAAGGCTATATGACAAGGTTGGAAGAACAAAGTTTTGATACTTATAGCCAACCAGGAGAGAGAGAGAGAGAGAGAGAGAGAGAGAGAGAGGAAATTCTAAAATCATAAGTTGTCATTTGAAGCAATTTACAAATTGCAAAAGAAGTATCCGAATCTTCTTCAACTTCAAAGGTCTTGTCAGCAAGTTCTTCTCTCTAAGGCAAGACAATGTGTTCTCATTATCAACATATGATGCATCATCAACAAATGCTCAACATCATTATGCAACGTCATCACAACGTTATTTGAAGAATGAACAACTCCAAGAGCTGCTAAATGTAGTTGTCCTGCAATTCCATTCCCTCATCAACTTCTTCAGCATCTTCAACCCTGATTCATCAATCTCAATTTTTTGACATTTCAAATTGCAAGTAACTTGTTTGTCTTCTCTTGCTGCTCCTTTAATGGTTTTCCAATCTCTAGCTTGAGAGAATGGTTCTCATCAAGGGCTTGTTGCTTTTCAAGTTGAAGTCTTTCTATTTGGATTAAGAGGTTATTTTCCTTCTCTTTCCACGCATCTTCTGCAGTTTTCCTGGCCTCAAAATAAACACTTTACTACTTGTTACGATTCTGTGCACTTGCAAATTATTTTACGCAAACAAATTTTTGACGCTGTTGTCGGAGATTAACTATTTGTTATTGATATTGACACTAGCTAGATATTTACTACTTTGGATTTTATTTCACTTATTCAAAAAAAAAAAAATTAGGTTTGTAGGAATAAAGAGACCAAAGAAATCTTCAATGGGTACACGGCTGCACCTTAAGGAAAAATATTCAATTAAAAATCAGGAGAGCATCTCTTCTCCTTTTTCATTCTTTTATTTAGTTTTTCTTCCTTTTTTCCCATTGAGGACAATGTGAAATTTAAGTTTGGGGGAAGGGAATTGATTTTATTTATTAAAAAAAAAATTGCCTATGATATATTATGTTTTTTTTTTTTTTAGAGAGAGTTTTAACTTATGGTGTCCACTCCTGATGAGCGTTCTTAATCATCAGACCAAGACACCAATAAGTTTTTGGTGTAAGCGAAGATTGAACCTCAAATCTCTTATACAATCATCAGAAACTTTACAAGTTGAACTAACTGGAACCCACCAGTTGATCTATTATGTTATATATGATAAATTGTAAATCTTATAGAACATAACACAATACACACACTAGAATACATTTCTCAGTCACATGCGTACATTAATTGTGATGCATATTTACACGTTTTATTTCAACAGTAAGTTTCTTCAATACCCCTTATCCGTTTTCTTTTCTTATTTTTATATGAATCATGAATGAATGAATTTTGTTAAAACATGAGACCAGAATACAAGAACTTCAAACTCAACAACTATAATTGACCAAACATAAACACCCAAGTCCTAAAACAAAAGAAACAAGCTCATCCCTACCCAAAAAAACAAGGCTCATCATCAGGGCTAAGGAAACAAAATTCTGGGTTTTGTTTTTTAAAGATGTGATAGATATGACCAAGACCAAGGCTGGTGTGCGATTATATTTAAAATTCTGCATGTTCAACATTTTTACCTCCCATTGAAGCACCTTCTAACCCCACAACTACCATTTCTAATGATCCACCAGCATAATTCCACAACATTCCTTCCTTCAAATTCTTCTAGTAAAGAAGCATTGATAAAAGATATGTTCAATTTTCTAATCTGGGTGTCATTCTAGCCAATATAGATATGCAATACCCTGAAACTTCATCTAAATGATTCCTCTGTTTCTTTTTTTCTCGGTTCTAATAAGATATGAATCTAAAATCTACTTTAATTCCATCTCAACCTTGATTCCTGGACTGAAGTTAAGGATGAATGAAATTTTAATTGCTCTAATGTAGTTTTTTTTTTTTTTTTTTTTTTTTTTTTTTTTTTTTAACTTAAATGGTGTTACTTACTATACCTGAAACTTCATCTAAATGATTCCTTTGTTTCTTTCTTTCTCGGTTCTAGTAAGATATGAATCTAAAATCTACTTTAATTTTCCACCTCAATCTTTATTCCTGAGCTGAAGTTAAGGATGAATGAACTTTTAACTGCTCTAAACGCAGTTCTGTTTTTTACTTAAAAATAGTGTTACTGACTATCAGCTGCTTGTTCTTAAGGCTTTATTTTCCCTAACTTTCTTCCTGTTCAATAATTGTATTGAATTTCATATATGTTTCCTCTTTCTCATATTGGGAGAATAAGAGGCAGAAAACTTGTAGAAGAGTTTATAAATTTATATTAATATTGAATCCATTAGTCAAAAGTAGACATTAGAGTTTGAGTAGAGATTTAGTAAACATAGTGTCAAAAGGAGTGCATATTTATTAGTCACTTTTCTGAGAAGTCTTTTATAATTGTGGCTGGTGCGGATAATGTATCAATAATATGATATGGAGTGCACAAATTCTTCTTTCATGACATGCCTTGGTTTCTTAATCCCTACCTTTTTTAAAGGATGTTTTTATCTATTCAACAATTTTATTAAGAACACAAATTAAGGTAGATTTAATATACTCTTATTTCATAGTACCNGGTCGCAAATGAGGCCAATGGGCTCAGCCCCACTTGGGCTCACAACTAATTTGTTTGTAAGGCTGAATTTCCTACTATGGGTGATCCTACAACCAAGGACTCACTGAGATCACCTTTCTCCTTCTTGGCGACACAATCTTTCCTCCCAACTGCTCTCCGGACTCTCTTTTTCTCCCCTTTTTCTGACCAACCCTTTCTTTCTTCTCCTTCCCTCTTATTTATAGTGCTCAGCTCAGGCGAGGGTTATTAATGCTTCTCATGTTTGTGCAACAGAGGGTCCAGTAGGATTTTCTCTAAATGGGAGGTTAGGTATGGGTGGCTTTGGGACTTGGTGCCCACATTCGTTGGCAGCTCGGCAGAGTCAGGGCGCGTTGAGTGCTACGGAAGGTCCAATTAGGGGGGTGGTAAGTGGGAGTCTAGGTCTGGGTGGCTTTGGGACTTGGTGCCCACATCAGGTCAGAGCGAGGTGCTGGCGTTTGGAGGGCCCTCTTTGAGCCGAACAAAGTTGAAGTGCCGTTCAATAAAAGTGCTCGGTAAAAATTATGCCGATCATAACTTACTAATGAAGCTCGGCACTCCCGAGCTGTGATAGCAAGGGTTGGGCCTTGGGGCGAAATGAGGATTGGGCCCAAAGACCGCGTGTTTTGGGACGGAGACTTGGGGTTGAGTAGGCCCAACACTTCGGGTGCCGCACATTAGCCCCCCTTGATTTAGCTCGGTGCACGGCGTGAATCAAGGAACTCCAAAGAGCGCACGTTACGGGTTCAGTGGAGTGACGTCAGGGGCGGTGCAGGATTTCATTAATGCTCTCTGAAAAGGCGCGCTGGATCTGGCCAAGCGTTACAACCCCATTACTGTCTGACGCTTCGCGAACCGAGGAGGCGCAGTTGTTTATCGAGCGTTGAAGTCATCATGGCTGGTTAATCAATTTCCATAATGGCTGATTAACCGCTGCCCACCCGTTGTGTTCACTATAAAAAGGGCCTTCAACACTATTCTTTCACTTTACAAACTCTGAGTTCTGCAACTTCTTCTCTGCCGCGCATTCATCTGCGTCTTCATTCTCCAGCCCAGAAATTTCACATACCTTAGAACCCACAGTAAGTTCTCTACACTCCTTTTCTCCATATCTCCACTTTCTTAAATTTTTAGGGTTCTAGGATGGGGTATTCATACCTTTTAGATACGGCTGCGACCTTAGCAACCTTTAGGCAGGCCTTCAACATCCCTAGCGATGTGGAGGTTGCGTACTGTCACGAGAGCGAGATGGCACTCCATAGAGGAGACAATACTGCCTTCTTCCCATTAATGGCCATCTTGGAGGGTGGGGTTAGGTTTCCCATAGACCCCCTGATAATAGACACACTTAGGTACTACGGCTTGTGCCCGGACCAACTCCCTCCCAATTTTTACAGGCTAGTGAGTTGCGTGAGTAGACTAAACCGGACCTTCAATTTACAGTTAAACCAGCATGACATAAACCATATGTACAGTTTATGCGGAAGTAAGAAAACGAATTACTACCTCAAAGTAAGAGATATGAGGGTACGGCTGATATCCTGCCTGCCCGATTCAAATAAAAACTCTGCCGGGGAGTTCGTTATGGTGCGCGGCAATTGGTTTGTCGGCGACTTTCCTTGTCCGCTTACTAGGCGAGAAGTGGGTTCGTCCTGATCATTAATTCTTTTACTTTTTATGTGTATTTCTTTCTTTTCGTTTGTGTTTATGCTCGGATTCACATGCGCGTGTACCTTTGCGTATTCTGATTTTTGTTTCTATTGGCTATTTCAGACGGTAGGGTGTTCGCGCCGGACATAAGAGTCGTGCACGTACGGGATCTGAACTTTGTACTCAGATCCGAGATATTTGTTCACGCGGACGGGCAGCTCCGGGCCTCTCACCTCATACTCGGAGTCGACCCCGTGTACACCACCTGGCAGAATTTTAGTCAGTCTCTGCTAGTTGATAGCCCCCTCCTCTCCTACATAGACGTTCGGCACGCGAACTTCCTCCCCCCAAGTTCACGGCAGGCGAGGCACGCGAACTCGGTCCCCGGCACATTTGTTCTGACGAGATTCCACCTGTGAGGGACGAATCAGCCGAACGTGTGTCCCGGGCAAGAAGAGAACGCGCACACGAGCAAATACAGCAAGAAGCCCCGCCCGGCAAGAGGTCCAAGTTGACCAGGCACCCTCACCCGCAAATACAGAAGTAGTTGGTGAATCACCGGGCGAAGCTATGGTGACTCGAAAGACGATGTCGATCTCCCGCTTCATCCCCGGAGCCCGGTCTGCCGGGAATCAGCAGCAGCAGGAACACAATCAAGGCCGTACCCAGCCTAGCCCGCCTCCCCCGGTAGCTCCCGCACGGCAAAGGAAAAGGCCGCGCACCACCGATCAAACGCCAGCCGACCCAACTCATGCGCGGTCAAGAACGCCCCCTCGCCCCTCCAGCGGTATCGTGATTCGCGAACCTGCGACCCAGACGGGGTTGAATGTGGCGTCTTCTTCCCGCGCCGTGCCTGCGTGGCAGCCCTCCTTCATGATGGACGGCAAACCTCTCCCCTCAGATGCCCGTGTACATATCTGGGGAAAGGGCCGGCGGTCATGTTGCCCAAACCTTGGCTCGGGGCTCCTCCTGCCCGAGGACATGAGTGCCTTAGAGGACGGCACTGACGAATCGATGGGGAGACGGCTGCAGTGGCACACTATCGCGGTAAAATTGAGACTTCCCCCTTTCCTTTTTTTCTTGTTTTTTTTTTTTATTATATATATATATATATATATATTTTTTTTTTTTTTAACTTCCGTACATGTGTCTTGCCAGGCCGCACAGCTGGCCTACGTCCTTGACCGTCGCGTCACAGACCTGACGGAAGATGCTGGCCGGGAGAGGGCCCTGAAGGAGGTGGCCGAGCGACCGCGAAAGAGAAGACGGTGGCTGCCGCGACGTCCGAGAAGAAGGCTGCTGCTGCGGAAAAGGCGAGGCTGTCCTTGGAGCAGAGATTTAAAGAACTGGAGGTTCAGCTGGGGGAGACCGAGCTCAAACTGGGACAGGCTGAGAGTAAGCTCACCGAGCGGTCCGAGGAGCTGGGCGATTTGAGGGCGGCTCTGGAGCAGAGCGAGAATAAATGGTACCATGAGGGGTTCGCGGACGCGGAGAACTCAGCAGAGCCGGTTATCAATGAGGCACGGCGGCTGGGCTTTGAAGAGGGTTGGCTGGCCGCCCTGCAGGCTTTGGGAGTCCCGAGGATTCACCCTTGAGGACCCGGTCGAATTCCATTTCCAGTCCCCCCGCAGGAGCCGACAACCGCCGCCGGACGTGCTGACGAGGAAGAGACGACGAGTCTAAGGGAACTGGTGGAACAGATTGATTCCCATGTGGGGATGGAGGAGCCAGAAGTGGGTAGCCATCCTTTCCTTGGAGATCATCTCGGCCAGATTCAGGCTCATGACTCCGCCCGGCAGCCACCATCCGAGCCCGAGGCCCGAGAACGCCCTGCAACCTCTACGTCGTGATCTTCAAACCTTGCTTTTTCTGTATAAGAGATTCTCCTTTTTCTTGTTTACTTTTCCGTTCAAGTTTGCTTATATCACCGGGCTGTGGTGATTAAACAGTTTTAATTTATTGGTGTTGAAAACTCAAATGGTCGCTTCGTTTTGTGGCCGAGACAATTATTTCCTTAATGTTTGCAATTGATTTTTGCCGTTTATCTATGGTTTCGTTCCGTGTTTGCATGATGCTTGTTGGTGGGCCAAGTCCTGTTTCGTCATAAGGCGGGGACTCGGCCTGTTTACCGGTTTAATAGAAACGATAAAGTTTATGCCTGCTCGGCGATATGGATCGAGCCGGGAAATATGCTCCTGCCTTTAGGATAAAATTAATTAGGTCCACACATACTCGGTGATATTGGTTAGGCTGAGAAATAGGGAACTAGCCGAGATATAAAATTTGTAAGGTTTACCTGCTCGGCGATAGGGGTCGACCGCGAGACAGGCCTCTTTCCTTAAAATAAAAATTGTAAGGTTTACACCTAATCGGCGACAGGGACCTAGCCGAGAGACAGGCTTCTGTCCATAAAATAAAATTAGTAAGTTTACACCAGCTCGGCGATAGGGATAGAGCCGAGAGACAAGCCTCTTTCCTTAAAATAAAGAGCCCATTGGCCTCATTTGCGACCCGCACATCTATATATATATATATATAATATTTCATATCCTATTACTTTTTTTTTATAAAAAAACATAAAATTTATTTTTTCATACATTTATCAAAACTTGTTATTTTAAAATTAATCTAACCAATTCAGTTAAACTACTACAATACTAATTAATTTTTTAATGCAACAAAGGCAAATTCAAAAATAAGGTTGGACAGTGGCTTCATAATTGAGAGCAACTTTTGTCCGGATGTGGCGTAAAATGCCTATTTTACGCCCTTCAATCAAATTGCGCCACATCAACTTATTGCACACTAAAAAAATAAATCTTACCGCATGTAATCTTGCCTCTAATAATTCATGTAGCAACAAAATTGTATCTTCCTCTTGAAGAACCAACCAAATCTCCAAGCCGGCTAAGACACAGCCCCAGCCGCCGGAGATGTTGCCCAAAACCTCTGGAGATGCTGCCAAAATCCGCCACAAAATTTGCTCATCCTGAAGAACCACTGAACCTACAAGCCGCTGAGTGGCCGGAACTGCCAAAAGCCGCTGGAGATGTCACCACTGACCTCTAAGTTTCTTTTTTCTTGATTTTTTTTTTTTTCCTTTTTTCCAATTTTCATTGTCCCAGGTACAATCTTTTTAATTTTTCTAATTTTGCACATGTGGGTTATAAAGAAATATATCCAATCTGGGTTGTGTGTAAGTTTGAATCTGGGTTTTGCTCAAGATTTGCATATGGGATAAAGTTGTGGATTTCAGTGAGGGAAGACAAGGTCTTGGTGTCTCTGCTGTTTGTGGGTGATTAAATTTTGAGGCTTTTGCTTTTGCATGTGGGGTTTGGAACCAAGTTTCTTGGTTGTTTTTGTTTTCAAAAGGTTTTGTAAAATAAAATTTAGAGAGGAAGAGAGGTCACCAATTCATTGACAGTGGTGGACCGTTGGTGGAGTGCTTCTTCAGCTTCTTTGTGTCTCCGATAACATTACCGTTGCCAACATCAACACAAATGTTCATTGTTTTTTTTTTTTTTTTTAAATGAGATTTTAATTGGGTGTTGACGTGGCGTTATACTATTGGTGGCGTAAACCAAGTGGTTTACGCCACATCCGGACTAAATTTAAGCTCTTCATAATTTGGCTAAAGCACACTACCCAAGTCAACTCTATTTACAACATTTTATTATTTTTTACTATACTATTTTCCTCTCCAGCCATATTTCACTTTCTTCTTATTTTTAAAAAAAAAAATTTCTCTTGTTTTTTCTCATCCACACAAGTCTTCTCCCTTTCGGATTTCATCACATCTTGATCTACACATTAGCTAACACACAATCTTAACTTTTCATCTTTCTTTTTATTTTTTTACTCAGTAACTTATCTCAATTACCTCTCAAGTCGTTTGTCTCTCCTTTAATCTCCTCTCTCTCTCTCTCTCTCTCTCTCTCTCTGATGGAGATCCAAATTTGTTAAGCATGACTGTGTGAGCCACAATATTTTGCATACGCTTTATGCTTGATTTTCTGCATTTTTTTTTTTTTTTGGTGGACTTGAAAACAACCTTACAAGAATCCATTGCTTGGATTGATGAAGCAGGTAGCTGCTTCTTTCCTGAAAATTTTGACAGCTGCCATCAACCTGAAACTGGGGAACATCAAGGCCCAGTGTTGGAGGAGCCTTATGGGCCTCATGAGATCAAGTTGTTGTTGGAAATTGAAATCAATGGAGCGGAAAGTTTGAGAGCTTCTTTTTTTATAATCGTGTTTTAGTTTTTCGTTTTAGAAGTATTAGTTTTGTTTTTGGGGGAGAAAGTGGTTTATTTGTTTATTTTTTAAAATATCGCCGATGTGATTGTGAGAGCTTAAAAAGAGTCAAAAAATAGTTGAAGACTTCGGTTTTATAATATACTAATAGCATATTCCCACGTTGTGCGTGATAATTTTTTTAAGATGGTCTCATTAAATATTTTATTAATACTATAATTTTAGTTGTTAACCATTGATTTTTCATTAGTTTTTAAGTTAATAAAAACCTTAAATATACATTTTATTACCTCTATACACACACACACACACATATATATATGGTGAATTTTTACACATACCTTAAAAAAAACTCTATATATTCCACTTTTTTAGATGCGTAAAATTATAGACTACTACTCCATAATGATAGTGGCTAATTAATTTTAGATATATTTTTTAGTGATCTCATTTGTAACACTTTTTACTATTATTATATACTAGTATGTAGCACGGTGCTACCGCACAGGAATAGATATATTATTAATTATGAGTTTATTCATGTTTAAAAGGCTTAGTTAAGTCTAAATTCATATTATTAACCAGAAAATTTCATTAACAAAACTTAGTAGTATATATATTTTACATAGAAAGATGAACCTTGGTGACAATGTTTATCCAAAAGATCCATTCACGCTTTTGAATCTTCAATCTCTATTGGTGATTGAAATTTTCGTAACTTAAAAAATTTAAAATTATAAAAAAAAAAAAAAAAAAAAAAAAGCCCTCAAAGTTGTACTCATTTTGTAATTTTACGATAGGTCATTTTGTAACATGATGGACATTTGTGTGAAGAAAAAACCCTTTGAAGTTCCATGGCTGATAAAAGAAATTCTCTCCAATCTCTTTTTATAGAGAGATGGGTTTGTGCGTGTTTTTATACATCCTTCATAATTGTGTTATCACGAAGCAGGTCCAATGGATTTAGATTGATACTACCAATTCCCAAAATATGAGTGTTTAATGTGTTATTAATTTATCTCATTGGCTTTTGCACGTAACAGCAAAATTAAAAATAATTAGATTGTACACGTGTATAGTAAAATTGGACTCAAATTTCAAATTCTAATTGAACAATTGGAATGATAATATATTATAGTAACAACAATAGGAAAATTCAAATAAAATTTCGGATTAAATTGTAACAATCTGAATAAAAAATTTATGTAGAAAGACAGGGTGGAGTGATCCACTCCAAGAAGGCGACCAAACTTGCGTAAATATAGAATAATAAATCTCTCTCCGGAAAATTTACATTGTTCACAACCTTTATCTTCACTGAAAATTTTAAAAACATAGTGACTCACATCTGCCATCCAGACATCTACAACCAGGTCCTCTCCAATTCGCGTGAGATTCCATTGATCACTAAGTTCCTTTACAGCCAGCAAAAAGTATCATCCATCGGTCCACAGCAGTGCTTTCTTCATTGTTATAGGTGCCAAACCTAAACAAAAAGCCAAATATAAGGATAGTGAATTTTAGACATAGTGTGCATCTAATCACATATTAGCAATTTATAACAAATGTAAAGATGCAAACTTTGTAAGTGAATAGTAAACAAAACTCAGTGTCAGAACCAAGAGTAAAGCACTTTAATCTAAAACTCAGTGCAAATGTAAAGATGCAAACTTTGTAAGAAATTTATAACAAAGATGCAAACTCTGGCTCTGCTATCTTTCTGAAAATTATGCAATGTACCCAAACCAAGTTCTTATCACCGATATTAATCTCTTTGGTTTTCATGTTTGACTGCAAAATTAAGAAAAAACTTAATTGGCACAGTAACTCACTTTGTTAGGACATATGTGTTTCACTTGTTAAAAACATATATCATTACTTTTATGTAATTGGCTAATCCTTTGACAAAACGCACTTTACTTGTAATTGGGTAGATTTAGGATGCGTTGAAATACTTCAAGAAACTATGTTTCAAGATCAAGTGTGGAAGCCTTCAGTCTGTCCAAGAAAACAAGCTGAAAGTGCAAGGTTACTAAAACTCAACAGCTAGCTTGATAGCTAGTATGTGTCGAGGTTTAGAAAGCTGTTCCAGCCCATAAGATCGACACCTGCTCGACAGCTTCTATCTGTCGAGGTTTATAAAAATTGAAATTCTGATCTGATTTCTTGGAATCCGTGAATGTGTCTTTGGGTCTTATTTTCTCCTAACCCTAGACATATAAAGGGATTGTTTTAAAGGTCATCAAAAGTACACAAGTTGCACAAGCATTAAGAAAACTCTGTTGAAGCAAATTATGACCAGAGACAAAATTCTGCCCTAGTTCATCTCTTCTGAAGAAATTGCTGTGTATGTGCACTTTTGGGTTTTGTGACCAAGCATTTTCTTGATCTTCATCGAGTAGGATGAACTGAAAAACTTTGCAGCCAACCTCTATTTCCAATTGGTGTTGAAGTCGCGTACTGGGATCTGCGCATTGGTTAGTCACGTACTTGGAAGCCGTGCATCAAAAGGGGAAACTATTATTACAGAACAAGTCCAATTGGGTATTGGGGTAAGGGTTCAACTGTAGATTGGTAAGGTACTTAGGATTCCTTTACTTGTAACTGCTTGTTATGATAATAGTGGAGTTTCGAGAGTGATGACCTGAAAATCACCCAGTGAGGTTTTTGCCGTCAGGTTTTCCCCATTCGTAAACAAATCACCGTATTATTTATTTTCCACTACATATTTAGTTTATTAGTAATTTGTTTGTACTACCACGCATTTGCATGTTAAATTGATTAATTAATAACTTGGCTAATTAATTAATTAATTTAATCACAAGAGATCAATACATTTTTGGCCTATCAGGTGGTATCAGAGCAGGCACACTCTGATTATGTTTAATCTTTGCTGTGTTGATCCATTGACCCCTGTTTGTCATGGATAAAGGACAATCATTAATCATATCTCCTTTATTTGATGGCACTAACTATGCATACTGGAAAGTACACATGAGACCTTTCTTGCAGTTTTTAGATGATAAGGTGTGGCAAGCTGTAGAGATTGGCTGGACCAAGCTAAAAGAAGAGCCGACCGATTGGGATGAAGCCAAGATCAAGGTGACAAACTTCAACAGCAGAGCGTTGAATGCCTTATATAGCAAAGTCACCAATGAGGAGTTCAAGAAGATATCCTCTACTGAAACTGTAAAGGAAGCATGGACCATCCTCCAAACAACCTATGAGGGTACAAAGGCTGTAAAGGATTCAAAACTTCAAAGGCTCACTACAAGTTTTGAAGAAATAAAGATGGAGGAGGATAAGTTGTTCGATGAGTTCTATGCCAAGCTCAATGACATAGTGAACTCAGCCTTTAATTTTGGTGAAACCATTTCTGAACCCAAGATTGTGAGAAAGGTGCTCAGATCTCTACCCGAGAGATTCCATGCCAAGATTACAGCGATAGAAGAATCAAAGGATATCGATAAGATTCCTTTGACTGAGCTGGTTGGAAACTTGCAAACCTACGAACTATGACTATCTAGGATTGGCAAGTCGACTAAAGGCAAGAGCATGGCCTTAAAGGCAAAGAGCAATGACACAGATGATTCTTCCGATGATGAAGATTCCAAGATAAAGCCCTACATTACAAGGCATTTCAAGAAGTTTATGAAGAATGCCAATAGGAGGAACTTCGACAAGGACCGCAGACAATTCAGTTCTTCTCAGTCTAAGGGCCAAGACAAAGGGAAGAAGGATGCAAGGGATGGCGGTCAGTACACTGTTCCTGCAAGACCTAAGTGTTTTGGGTGTCATGGCTTCGGTCATGTGAAGCAAGAATGCCCCACATATCTTAAGAGCAATGGGAAGAGTAAGGCACTTGCTGCAACCTTGAGTGAGACTTAGCCTGAAGATGATTCCAACAATGAAGATGATGGAATTTTGAATGCCTTCACTGCCACAGTCAATTCTACTGAAGGTATTGTTGAAGACGTGGAAGAAGAAGAAGAAGAATTGGTGGATTCTAAGTGTGAAAAGATGGATGATCAAGATGATATCCATTTAACCTATAAGAAACTATACAAGATGTCTAAGAAGCATGAGAAACTGTATAGGCTGGCCATTAAGAAGCTCAGTGATGTGGAACTTGATCGTGAAGAGTTGTCCACAAAGTTTGATGAGGCAAATCAGACTATTAGAGCGTTAAGGTTTGAGAACAATTTCTTGACTAAGAAGACCAAGAAGCTTGAAACGGAGCTGTTTCAAGTCAGAGCTCAATTGGAGAGGACCTCGAGTGCAAAACTTGATAAGATGCTCAGCATTCAGAAATCTGCTTCAGATCGAACAGGTTTAGGGTATGGTCTTTCTTCCTCTAATATTGCTTCTACTAGTGCTACTGTGTTCGTTCCTCCTGCTAACTGATATTGAGAACATTGATGTTAAAACTAAATTAGCTAGTGAGAACTTAGACAAAAACAAATTTATCTTAGGAGCACCCCCTAAGCAGGATAAGAAAGATGTTAAGAACCCTAAGGCTAAGAAGGCTAACTCTCAAAAGCCTAAACGAAAGAAGCAACATCTCTGTCATCATTGTGGAGCTGCCGGTCATACTCGATCAAATTGCTATAAGTGGTTAGTCACTCAATAGAGCAACGGCATGATCGCATTTGGAAGCTAAAATCAGCTATAATCCTCTCTTGCTCCTCTTAGAGATCTTCTAAAAGCCCTCATGTTCCTTTCGAACTTGAACGAGTTCAATTCTTCCCCTTCATTGCCAGTTCAAAGATTCAATCAAAGGAAAGGTACTTGTGTACCTTGGATGGTCGTTGAAACAAAGTTTTCCAAACTTTGTATCTTTTGTAGCTTAAATGAGTATCTCTATACACAACTAAGCAAGTAAGTTTTGTGGCTCTTATTTGTGATGTGTAAGATTAAATCATCTCTTAAACTTAACACTCGTATCACTATTTTTAACAGGTAGGACTAGAAAATCCTAAGAGAAAGGCATAAATAATCATTTCACCATTGTTGCCTGCTAATCATAATATGAAACATGTATGCTTCGGCATAGCAAAAGTGCAGTGTCATAGACACATGTATGCTTCGGCATAGCAAAATTGTAGTGTCAAAGACATCTGTATGCTTCGGCATAGCAAAAGTGTAATGTCTATGCTTAACATGTTGGGTTTTTTTTTTTTCTCTCTTTTATATGCCCATGCATGATATGCTAAATAAAAGAAAATATGCAAAGAAAATAAAAAGTAAAAAGATTAAAAATGCTTTATATATGATTGCAAGCGTGTTTTCTAGGAGATGTGGGAGTTATAGGATGTACCGCAAAGGTGATAGTCCCCATCAAACAGTTATGATTGTGTGTGAGTTAAAGTGATTTTCTCATATCTCAAATCGTCATAACATGTATACACTTATGTAATCTTGCAATGTTTTTCACACACAACACGCAATATTCTTTACTACTCATTATACATATGCAGGTACAATGTGATTTGGCCATCACAAAGTTTTACATGTGCTAATGTATGCTCACTAAACTGTCTTGACTTGTTTTGAAATATAAAATTGGTTAGACTTGTTTAGTGTGTGTGTGTGTGTGTGTTTTTGGAGTATCCATGTGCTTAAAATTTTTGTTAAGAGATGATTTTGAGAGGTTAATATGTTAATTGGATTATTTGTTAAGTTGCATGTTGGATTGCATTCATGTCTGTGTTTTTCACTTCTCGAAAATTTGTTTTTAAAAGCTGGCTTAACACCTCCTCGATACCTAGCCATCTATCGAGCTTCTTCAGCTTTTTCATATCGCAATCTCGACACTATCTCGACACTTGGTGGATCGATCGAGAAAGTTTCTGTCTCCTCGATTCATTCTCGATACCTTGTTGATCGATTGAGATTCTGTTTTTGATTCTAGTGTTTATCCCTCGATACCTCCTCGACACCTGTATCTGTTGATGACCTTTTTCCTCGACACCTATCTCGACAGATGTCTCGACACCCCTCGACACCTGTATCTATCGAGCATTACTCAAGATCTATTTAAGCCCTTTGCATGATCCGGTTCTCATTTTCTCGATCTCTCTCAATCTGTCCGTGCCTGTTCACCTCCTAAACTCTCTTTTCTCACTCAAAACCTTCAACCCATGTGATTTTCGGCCTTTCTTTACTACAAATCACTTAGTATGATCTCTTTTCCCTTCATTCTTCATGCATTTCATGTTTTTTGAATCTTAGGTTTTGGGGTTTTTGAAAATTTTGGGGTTTTTCAAAATTAATGAGTGTTTCTTCAAATTTTGGGATGGGTTTTCATTTAAAAGTGTTCAAAATCTCATGCATTGCATCACATTTGCATTATAATGGTATTTTCATGCATTTAGATGTGTGTAATATGTTTGTGTGCTAGTAGGTTTGGATTGGGCTGAGCCCATGATGAAATTTCTTTTACATGTCACATGTTCATGCATTCCCCATGCATACGTACTCTCTATTCAATATATTTGATATATTTGAATTGCTTTGGGACTTTTCTGATTGTCTCTTTCTCTCTCTCTCTCTCTCATTCTATTTACGTTAGTAGTGTCTATGGCACCTAAGCGTAAATCTACTCCGACTCAGAACCCTTTTCGTTCTAGAGCTTCCTCCTCTTCTGATTCTACTCCTCTTAATCTTTGATTCCATGATGATGATGCCCAGAAGGCATTCTCAGAGAACTTCTCTAGACGAGGTGTTCATTCGGAACACCAAGTCATTTTGGCGGACTTCACTGACACTGACCTTCCCTCTGTCATTCATAGTAGGGGATAGGAGTCACTGTGTGACGTCCTGGTCACATGTCCTCTCGTGCTTATTCAGGAGTTTTACTCCAACATGCACGTGATTGATCATTTAGTACCTCCTTTCTTCACTCGCATTCGAGGTACGGCATCCCTATCACACCACAGCTTGTTGCGGATGTGCTTCGGGTTCCTAGGATAGAGTTTCCTGACTATCGTTCTTGTGAGTGTCTGCAGACTGTGTCCAAGGATGAGCTTATATATGCTTTCTATGAGCGCCCTTCGGAGTGGGGTGAGCGTCAGTTTACATCATGTCGGCCTTTTGCTAAAGGTCTTAAATTCTTAAACATGGTGATGACTTTTGTACTTCATCCGCTTTCTCACTACAACTCCATCATAGAGCCTCGAGCTCGATTTTTGTTATCTCTCCTTGAGCATTTTACCATAGATTTTCCTTCTCATTTCATTATGTCTATTATAGATGTTCATTTAGATGCGACGACCCATGATAAGCTCATCTATCCTTCTGCTATCACGAGGATTCTACGCCATTTTTCCGTCCATTTTCCCGTGTCCGACCATTTCACTTTCATGTGTGCCATAGATGTCGTTACTGTAAAATGTAGTGAGGCGCAGTTTAAGTCGAGACAGTCAGATTCCACTCCTCCCTCACGTTCAACTCCATCTCGATTTGCTCCATCTACATCCACTCTTTCTTCCTCCATGAGCAATGTGTCCCTTGGAGACATCATGGCATAGCTGCAGCACATGGATGCTTGTCTTGATACACTCTCCACTGAGTTGTATCAGGTGAATGTTCGTGTTGGTCATATTGCACGACGACAGGTGACCATGGGTGGTTTTGCTCTTGAGGCTACTCCTTCACCACCTCCTCCAGCGGCTTCTAACTCTAAGGATGATGATGACGAGGATGATGATGCTTCGGATGATGATGATGGAGATATTAGCTCTACTGATGAGATGTCTACTTAACACTCAACCCTTTGTCACTCGTGACAAAAAGGGGGAGTAATTTTGGAATATAAGAGTAGTCATATTAGGGAGAGAGTTAATATAGGACATTTTGTTAGGGAGAGTGTTGATACTTGAGGGATGTAGTGAGGATATGATGTATCTTTTTCTTTTCTAAGTTTTAGATATATTGTTCTTGTATATTAGGTCTTGTGACCAATTTTTACATACATTGTACTTATTTTCTATATATGTGGATGTATGTTTCTTTCACCTACCTCTATATATGTTGTTTCTTCTCTATCTTTATACACATGTTTCTTATACTTGTATGCAATCTATTATTTCTGTTTCACACAAGATGCCTTGATGAGTTTTGTTTAAAGTGTTTCAGAATTACAAGTTGTCAAAGTCTACCTGCCATAAACTCTCTTCTTGCAAAGTTTTTCAAGAGTTTGTGTTAGGATAGATTTTATTATATTCAATAAGAGAATATGAGTTGAGTGATTAATGACTTCTCTCATATGTTCATTTGTTTGTTGTGGTTTTATCACGAATTACCAAAGAGGGAGATTGTTAGGACATATGTGTTTCACTTGTTAAAAACACATATCATTACTTTTATGTAATTGGCTAATCCTTTGACAAAACTCACTTTACTTGTAATTAGCTAGATCTAGGATGTGTTAAAATACTTCAAGAAACCATGTTTCAAGATCAAGTGTGGAAGCCTTCAAGTCTGTCCAAGAAAACAAGCTAAAAATGCAAGGTTACTAAAGCTCGACAACTAGTATATGTCGAGGTTTAGAAAGCTGTTTTAGCCCGTAAGCTCGACATTTGCTCGACAACTTCTCGACAGCTTCTATCTATCGAGGTTTATAAAAATCGAAATTCTGATATGATTTCTTGGGATCCGTGAATGTATATTTGTACCTTCTTTTCTCCTAACCCTAGACATATAAAATGATTGTTTTAAGGGGCCGTCAAAAGTACACAAGTTGCACAAGCATTGAGAAAACTCTATTGAAGCAAATTGTGACCAGAGACAAAGTTCTACCCTGGTTCATCTCTTCTGAAGAAGTTGCTGTGTATGTGCACCTTTGGGTTTTATGACCAAGCATCTTCTTGATCTTCATCATGTAGGATGAATTAAAGAACTTTGCAACCAACCACTATTTCCAGTTGGTGTTGAAGTCGCGTACTGGGATCCGTGCATTAATTAGTCACGTACTTGGGAGCTGTGCATCAAAAGGGGGAACTGTTACTACAGAACAAGTCCAATTGGGTATTGGGGTAAGAGTTCAACTATAGGTTAGTAAGGTACTTGAGATTCCTTTACTTGTAACCGCTTGTTGTGATAATAGTGGAGTTTCGAGAGTAGTGACCTAAAAATCACCCGGTGGGGTTTTTGCCATCAGGTTTTCCCCATTCATAAACAAATCACCGTGTTATTTATTTTTCACTGCATATTTAGTTTATTGGTGATTTTTTTGTGCTACCACGCGTTTGCATGTTAAATTGATTAATTAATAACTTGGCTAATTAATTAATTAATTTAATTACAAGGAGTCAATACGTTTTTGGCCTATCACACTTGACCCGATACATAGAAGTGGTTTTAATGAGAAAGAGTCCACATACATTTAGCCACATGATGCAAAATTCAACTTCAATTTCAGATTCTAGACACATGGCACAAAATTAAAACTCTAATTAGGAATTCTAATTTGAGTTTCTCTCTGCTTCACCTATTATTATATATATAGATTTACTAATTGATAATTTGCATAATGAAGACGATAAATGAGAGGTAGTATTATTCATTAGATTTTCAAAAGTAACAGTGTATGAAAATTATATATATATATATATATATACACACACATATACATTATAAATAAGGTTAAATGAAAAGTCAAAAAATGGATTTTTAAATTTTATAACTTTATTTTTTATGTAATTTATACTATTATCAGAGAACATCTCTTTTTTAGTTATGATTAATATAGCTTTCATAGTTAGAGTTTGATTAGTTTTAAATTTAAATTTAGTACTATGATTGTATTTAATTGTTGATTGTTGATTTAATTTTTTAAGTGATTTTAACGGTTTATGTTACTACACTGTAAAATTTTTAATGTTCTCCACACGATAATCTCTATTTTATTTTTTACTTTTCCTTACAACCTCTTTGTTTTCCAATCAATGATTACTAATTGGCATTTGGTTTTTTTTTTTTTCTTTATCTACTCTTTATTACTTTGTATTTGTTTTTTTTTATACCATATCTCTCTCACTTTCTCTCCATTGGCAACCTATTGTTTTCCAAAATTTGATGATGATTCTATGACATTAAATTTGCATTATTAGTTTTTTTTTTTTTTTAATTTAGTGTTTCTAACTTGATTTATTTTGTATTTCACTCTTCATTTGATGCATTGGGTGTGAGAATGAGTGTTTCTCTAGCATTACTCCACTTAATGTGGAAAATTTTATTTATTTATTTTAGGCAAAATATTATATTTTAAATTTTTTAAAATAAAAAAGGAGTGGAAATATAAATAATTTAATGATATATATGGGGGATGTGACTGAATTTAAATATTAAATAAAATGATATGAGGAAAAAATAAAAATAAAATGCATAACAATAAACATTAACTTATCCAAACAATTTTATGTAATATAATAATAGTACATTCTTATATACTATTTTTAATTATTTATGATGCAACATGATAATATTTAACAATCAAAGTCATAAAAAAAATTTTAAAAAAAAAAAACTTAAAACACAAAACTAAATCCCATCGACCAAGTAGAGTTCTAAAGAATACAAAACTTCATCGAGCTAAAATACATATACAAAAATAAAAATAAAAATCCACCAAAAAATTAAGGGAGAAAAAGTGGGAAATAACCACATTTTTGTGAGAGAAAATTATGTAAAGAATGGAAGAGTGAATGTCAAATTTATACTAAGAGGATGATAATAAAAAGAAACAAAATAAAGGAAGATAAAAGGAAAGAGGAAGAGTGATATTAAGGTAGAATGCTTCGGGAGATGAAAAGGTAAAGAGAAGGAGAAATGTTGGAGAAAGTATAAATGTAAAAGAAAAAAAAATGAGTACAATTTGATGTGTACAATTTTCTTTTATTTGAATTTAAGCAAAATATTACATTTTTTTATTTTTTAAAACAAAAGGAGAGAGAAAATATAAATAATTTAATGATAAGAGCACTCACATTTCTACCTGTTCCCCATTTCTACCTGTTACTCCTCTCTCCCCTCAGTCGGTCCTTACAATCTTCATTTCTTCCCGTTGCAAGCTTCAATTCCTCCACTCGCCGCCAACCCAAGCCCTTGCTCAACGCCGACCCAAGCCAATTGATCTCTGCTATCTCATTTTTCTTCTACTCTGTCTCTCAATCTTTCTCCGTCTCAAACACCAAGACCCATGATCGCCGGTGCTGGATTTTGATTTTGGTGGGTTCTATTTTTATTTTGATGAATGGGGTTTATTGATGGTTGATGAATGGTGGTGGCGGTGGTGGTGGTGGTGGTTGTGGGTGTGGTTGAGGCTATGGCTGATGGTAGAGGTGGTTGTGGTTGGTGCTATGGATTTTTTTGGTAGTGGGATATATTATTTTATTCTAGTAGTAATATTATTTTATTGTAGTGTTTATATTATTTTATTGTGTTAAAAGCTAAAATAGATCCACTGCTGTAGCATGTGTGTAGGTAAAATAGATAAAATGACTTTTTGTGTAGCTAAATAGCTAAAATTTTAGATTCACTGTTGTCAATGCTCTAAGGAGGATGTGGTTGAATTTCAATATTGAGTAAAATAAAAGAGAAGGAAAAAAATAAGAAAAATTAAAAGATATAACAATAAATACTAAATTATCCAAATTATGCTATGTAATGGAATACTATTTTATTTTTATCTACTATCTTTAATTTTTTATAATGTAATTGGATAAAATTTAACAATCAAAGAGAATAATAATAATAATAATAACTTAAAACACAAAACTAAATCGTATCAACCTAAATTAGAGTTCTTAAAAACAAAAAAATTTATTAACCTAAAGTGGAGATGCAATAAAAAATAAAAATCCACCAAAACATTGAGAGAGAGAGAGAGAGAGAGAGAGAGAGAACTTTTTGTGAGAGAAAACTATGCAAAGAATGGAAAAGAGTGACAAATTTATAGTAAGAGGAAAGGGATAAGAGAGACAAATAAAGTAAGATGAAGGGAAAGATGAATAGCAATATTAAAGAAGATGACAGTGAGGAGATGAAAAGGTAAGAGATGAGGAAACGTTGAAGAAAGTGTAATTATTTAAAAAATAAGTGACTGTAAAAAAAAATTATAAGAAAATTGGAAATAAAAAAGAAATATATACAGATGTTAAAACCGACAAAGATGAATATGTAAAGTCAATAATCTATTTATATATATATATATATATATTTTTTTTTTGTAAAAAAAAATGTATAAATAATAAATAATTATTATGTGACGAATGACGTGGCAATGAGGTGGTGTAACAAGAGAGCTCATCAATAATAAATACCACATTTCAACTTTTGGTAATATGTAGATTAAATTATTTTTCATGCTTTCTAAGTTGTCACGTAATATGTCACGTGGCCTTAATTAAAAGAAAACCAAAACCAAAACAAACGAAAAAAAAAAAAAATTCAGCCAAATTGAATTCATTTGAGCTAATCAAATATATTAATTAGAAAAAAGAAATCATATACACATGAATAAAATTCCAAATCTTCGGAAATAAACTGAAGAAAACTAAATGTGGCGAGAGCTCTTCAAACCAAATGTGTGGCGGTGCAACTCATAAGAGATGGACTATCAAAGCATTTACATCTCAAAATTCTATCACATCCTATTTTACCATCCCAAAAAACTACTTTATCAATTATATTATACCATTTTACAATACACCCAACATCCCAAAACTCTTTTTTTTTTCCCATTTTATTTAAATATTCTATTTTTAATATTTTTTTACTATTTTTTTCCTCTACTTTATCAATTATAACAACAGGATAAAACCAAAACAGTTCAATACACAGTCACCCCCACATATCCCAACACCACCCATGGGACCATCAAAACAAAACCAAAACCACATAAAATAATAAATAAATAAAAACCCATCAAAGCATCAGTTCAAATCAAGCCAAAACCCTACCATCGGAGCCACCATCAAACCAAGCCACACATCTTCCTTTAGGCATTGGTCACAAAAAAAAAAAAAAAAAAAAAAAATATCGGAGCCACCATCAAACCAAGCCACACATCTTCCTTTAGGCATTGGTCACCAAAAAAAAAAAAAAAAAACACACACACACACACACAACCTAGATCGCAACCCACCAGAAAAAATGAACCACTGTGATGTGGTTTTGCCTTTGAATCAATTTTTGCTATTTCAAAACTAGGTTGGGTTGCTATATAGTGTTTTGTCTGATGTGGTTTTGTTTATGGTTGATCATTGATGTGTGAATTTAGATTTGGGAGAATGGTGGAGTTTGGGTCTAAAGAGAGGAGAGAGCAGATGAGAAAGAGAGAAGAGAAGAGAAATAATGAGAGAGAGGAGAGAGAAATTTCAGGAATTAAAAAGTATAATAATATATATATATATATTACAATTGAGCTAGAGTGTGATTTTACAATTACAAATTTTTTTGCAATAGTAACTTTTTACAAGTCCAGATGCAGAGGTTGTTTTGAGCTTTTATATTAAATAAAAGCAACATATGGCATTTAGCATTCTAGATGCGAATGCTCTTATAATGTGACTATTGTGGTTGAGAGACAATATTGGGTTTGAACATGCCATCAAACTGACGTCATCTCCTCATTTGATTTTCCTTTACAAATATAGACTGTGTTGAAACTTTTGTTTTCATGGTATAGAGTCTAATTTTGGATTTAGAAAGTTGAAATTGAATAATGAATAATAGAAAACTCTTGATTGAGACTCGGGAGTTTGGACCTTAGATAAGAAGATTTGAGTTGGATCATTTAACATATACAAATAGAAAATGAAATATTATCTTGACAAGAGAAATAAATAAATAAGAAAATTAACAAACACAAAGACAATGCCGAAGAGTTTCAAGTAACGTTGAAAATATTTTTATCACAACACTTCCCATACGTTGAAAAACCATTTCCATCTTGGGAAGGAAAAACAAGAAGAAAAAAGGGGTAGTTTTGTTTAATAATAATTAAGAAAATATTATAAATAATTTTATTCATATACTATAAATCTCTATTATCTTACTTTCAAGAAATTTAAAATTCTATTTCAACTCTAATTCTATTATCAAAAGTTTTAAGTAATATATAATAATTAACGTTTTTTATTTTAATTATTTTGATCATATATAATAATTTTATGCTTTAATAAGTGTCTTAATGGGTTTTGTCATGTGACTCATTAAAGAAAAGGCATATAAAAATAAAATGCATAGAATTTTGAATTCCAAAGATCTTTTCACATCTCAAAATGTTTCAACAAATATGGAAGGAAAAACTAAAAAAAAATCCAAAACCAAAATCCTCCTTTTAATTGAGTATCATAAAACTACTTGAGTGTCACTGTTCACTAAATGAACATCGAAACACAATTAAAAAAACAATTTTTTGGTAAAAAAAAAAATATTTATATATTTTTTGCATGTTTTTCTTGGGAGCAGACAACCAAATCTTAGACTTTTTCATTTTTAGGCCTCACAGGAAGTTTACTTTAGGGGTTTGATATTTTGATTGGCACTTCAAGATCCGGAATTGGGCCTTTTGTCACTTCAACTATTATACATTTGGCAATACCGCTGCTTGGTAGTAGAATAGTTACTAATGGGTAATGACCAAAGACAGGATGCGTGAATGTATCATCCCTGTATTTGTTCTTATTTAAGCTGAAAGAGGAGGAGACAAAGTTGAAGATAAACTCTGTTCCTAAAAACAAGGACAATGAAATGAGTGCAACGAACGATTTCATTGTCCTCTAAGAGACGTGTTCATTGAATTCAATCAAAACTTAAAAACAATTTCATAATTTTTTTTTTTTAAAAAACTAAACTCCTTTATGTTTTTGCTATTTTGTTTTAGTTAATAATGCTATGATTTATACAATTCTATTATTAATGTACAAGTATCAATTTCGCATTAAAAAAAAAAAAAAATGCTAATCTAAGCTCTTTCTTAACATGGGTAGATCTAAATCCAAATTAATACATTTTATACTAAGTAATTTGTTACCTGACTTACCAAATAACAAATATATATATATATTTTTTTTTTTTTAATGTGAAAAAATATGGATCGACCTACAACTCAATTGACTCAACCTGTTTGCAATTTAGGTTGTGTTTGTTTTGGTGGTAAAGGAAATCAGGAAAACGTTTTACACCCTTGAGGGTGTTTGGGTGCACAAGGAAAATTTGGTCAAATGGAAAATCATTTCTGTTGACCATAAAATATGCCCTTTGACCCTGTAAAGCCATTTTCGTTTTTATTTTACCTTCAAATCAATTCTGCCCCAAGAAAACAAAAGAGAGAGAGAAACAACAAGGAAGAGAGATCGTACACTAGCACTAGCGAGCTCACGCCCCAGCACCAGCGAGATCGCGCCACGAACCCACTCACTGATCGACCCACCTCGTCCACCGGTGAAATTGCGCCACGAACCCACCCACCGATCGACCCACCTCGTCCACTGGTGAGATCGCGCCACGAACCCACTCCTAGATCGAGCCGCCACCTTCAGATCAACCCACCTTATCCACCGGCGAGTTGCACGCACGAACCGATCTCTTTTTGTCCCTCTCTCATGATTGGTCTGATTTTGATTTTTTTTGTTTTGATTTTTGTTTCTTGTGTTGGTTATATATTTTGAATCTCTGTAATAATATTTGTTTGGATCCTAAGAAAATGTGAGAAACATGATAAAAATGGGTTTTCTAGAGCATTTTCAATAACACAACCAAACACTAGAAAATATTTTCCAAAGTATTTTTTGGAATGCAACCAAACACTTGAAAATATTTTCCTTTCTCGAAAATATTTTCACCTGAAGATATTTTACACTCAGAAAATATTTTACATTCAACCAAACAAAGCCTTATTTAAAATAACCCATTTTTTACCCAAACCTAATCGACTCGGTGTGATCCATATGTCACTTCTACTAGAATTTCTATCATTATGTATTTACATGTAAGCCGCTAAAATTTTAATCAATCTTTAAGATCTTGGTTAAATTTTAATCAATCTTTTTAAGGATTAATTAAAATTAATTTAAAATTTTTAATTAAATTTAGCCTATGCATGCATGTCTATGGTAAGATCATTTTTTGACCAATAAAAATTGTTATCTATACTATTATTTAAGGGGTTTTTCCTGTTTGGATTCCTCAATTTTAATGCTTAAAATACCCTCATCATATCCACTTATAAATTTTTAACTAACGAGAATAAATATGCAAATTAAAACTCCTATACTTTAAGACCCACAAACTCACATATGCTTTGTCAGTTTCTCTCATTCTTCTTCATATGAAAACATTCAGTTTAGCTCTATGTCTTCTTCTTTCTTCTTCTTCTACTTTTAGATTTGGTTTCTAAATAATTTAAACAGACTTTATCAAAGGCTCCAACGGCTTTTCAGGTTCTATTTTTTGCAAGTTTCTCTTTATTTTTATTTTTATTTTTGTTTATCATTGACTTTCTTTGAATTCTTACCTGCCATGGCTGCCAAGTACTTACCCATGAGTGAATGTGATTAGGGATTCAAAGGTGTTTGATGGTTGCTTATTATCCCTAGGCCGTGCCTGACAAAGAAATTTCAAACAAGAGGGTTTGTTCTTGAACTGTCTTCTTGAGAAAGGATATTGGTAAGGCTCTTTCTTTTTCTTTTTGCAAACTTTGTTTTGGGTTTTTTTTTTTAAAAAAAAAAAAAAGAATTTATGCTTTTTTTTAAAAAAAAAAAAAAAAAACTTTTTAGGGGGAGGAATTAAGGTTTTTTTTTTTTTTTTTCCCCTTCCCTATTTGAAAAGTATTTAATTTCTATTTACATTCAGTTACTCCTTAGTCCTTTCTTTCTTTTCTTCTTCTTCTTCTTCTTCTTCTTCTTCTTTTTTTAACTCAAATACTCTAAATTGTTCGGTTACTCCTCTTTTTTTTTCTTTTTCTTTTTAATATTTTTATAGGGAAGTATGTTGGGTTACTTTAAAGAACAAAAAGAAAAAATATCAAAAAAAAAATTCTCATATCAAAATCACGGTTTTTTTAAATCTTAAACAAAAATAATTAAATTTAAAACAAAGTGATAAACATCAATTAGTTATAGATAAACTTCTCAAATTCTTAAGGTATTCTACTAATAGATTTCTTTAAATCCTAATCATTTTTTATCTTAATGTCACACTAATTTGCCTCTTTTTTTCTTTTTTTTCTTTTTTTAATACTTTCAACAGTAGAAATCCTTAAATTTAGGTTTCTTTTTTCAGTTTCTTTTCACGTTCTATTTTAAAAAAAATATATATATTTTTTCATGGTCTGGTTCATCCAGTACCGGTATATAAGGATGAGGTTTTTATTTTTTTGTTTTGCTATTTATTTTCACATTCTTTTTCATTACGAAAGGACGATATATATTTTTTTTATATAGAATTATTGATGTAGGTTATCGTGGGATAAGGATAGGGGTCACACCAATTCTCCAAGTTGATCTTTTTAATTTCCCTAAAATTTAGCTTTTTTATTTTCTTTCAAAAATAGATATCCTAAAAATTAGGTTTTTTGGTTTTGTTATATTTCTTTTCACGTTCATTTTTATTTTGTACATATGGATGAGTTTTGTTTTGGATAGAATTATTGATGTAGGTTATCATGGGATAAGGATAGGTTTTTTTTTTTTTTTTTTTTTTTTTTT
>NW_027069760.1:556957-584856 GCF_002906115.3 Quercus suber | reverse complement strand
GGTTTTTTTTTAAAAAAAAAAAAAAAAGAATTTATGCTTTTTTTTAAAAAAAAAAAAAAAAACTTTTTAGGGGGAGGAATTAAGGTTTTTTTTTTTTTTTTTCCCCTTCCCTATTTGAAAAGTATTTAATTTCTATTTACATTCAGTTACTCCTTAGTCCTTTCTTTCTTTTCTTCTTCTTCTTCTTCTTCTTCTTCTTCTTTTTTAACTCAAATACTCTAAATTGTTCGGTTACTCCTCTTTTTTTTTCTTTTTTTTTAATATTTTTATAGGGAAGTATGTTGGGTTACTTTAAAGAACAAAAAGAAAAAATATCAAAAAAAAAATTCTCATATCAAAATCACGGTTTTTTTAAATCTTAAACAAAAATAATTAAATTTAAAACAAAGTGATAAACATCAATTAGTTATAGATAAACTTCTCAAATTCTTAAGGTATTCTACTAATAGATTTCTTTAAATCCTAATCATTTTTTATCTTAATGTCACACTAATTTGCCTCTTTTTTTCTTTTTTTTCTTTTTTTAATACTTTCAACAGTAGAAATCCTTAAATTTAGGTTTCTTTTTTCAGTTTCTTTTCACGTTCTATTTTAAAAAAAATAATATATTTTTTCATGGTCTGGTTCATCCAGTACCGGTATATAAGGATGAGGTTTTTTTTTTTTTTGTTTTGCTATTTATTTTCACATTCTTTTTCATTACGAAAGGACGATATATATTTTTTTTATATAGAATTATTGATGTAGGTTATCGTGGGATAAGGATAGGGGTCACACCAATTCTCCAAGTTGATCTTTTTAATTTCCCTAAAATTTAGCTTTTTTATTTTCTTTCAAAAATAGATATCCTAAAAATTAGGTTTTTTGGTTTTGTTATATTTCTTTTCACGTTCATTTTTATTTTGTACATATGGATGAGTTTTGTTTTGGATAGAATTATTGATGTAGGTTATCATGGGATAAGGATAGGTTTTTTTTTTTTTTTTTTTTTTTTTTTTTTTTTTTTAATTATATTTATTATTCAACTTACGGTGGGTTTTTGTTTTGATAATTAGGGTTGTTTTGAAAACATGAGTTAGTGGGAGAGTGGTTTTATTTATTTATTTATTTTTAAATAATGTGGGATCTGAGAACTTGGTAACCCGGCCCACTTTACATCCGGCCCAGGGCCCATGCCGAGGAAGAAGGAGCGCCCGAGGACGAAGTATGAAGGATTGAGTTGCTTGGAGCCCCGCCGAGGATGACCCTGTCCTCGGAGGACCGAGACCAACATTAAGTGAGGGAGCAAGCTCACGATAGGTTGTTACCTCCACACTAAATGCACTCACCTAACTCTTTGGCCGCACTAATAGGGATGTGACTTCTGGACAGGGCAGCCTTGGTTGCAGCAACTCATATGAGTACTAGTAAAGTGGCTGATGGGACGGACGGTCAGAAGGGAGGGGCGTGGATGATCAACAAGTGGAAGAAAGAGATTGTGAGGAAAGGGCTATATAAGGGGAAGAAACAAATAAATCAAGGAGAAGAAGGGGCAGAGACCACTGTCAAGCTCCTCAAATCGGTGCCGAGGAGCTTTTTTTAATTATTCAACTTACGGTGGGTTTTTGTTTTGATAATTAGGGTTTTTTTGAAAACATGAGTTAGTGGGAAAGTGGTTTTATTTATTTATTTTTTAAAAATACTTATCCTTATCCCAATTTTTTCAAATACTACATCACGTTTAAAAAATAAATTACAGTTATTTCTTATCTCTTAAACAAAGAAATGCACATTTATCCTTTTTATTTGTTTGAAAAAAATAAAATCACGTACTACTTTCAAATAGAGTTATTGAAATCAGGTTTTTTGGTTTTGTTATATTTCTTTTCACGTTCATTTTTATTTTATACATATGGATGAGTTTTGTTTTGGATAGAATTATTGATGTAGGTTATTGTGGGATAAGGATAGGTTTTTTTATAAAAAAAATTTATTCAACTTATGGTGGGTTTTTGTTTTGATAATTAGGGTTGTTTTGAAAACATGAGTTTGTGGGAGAGTGGTTTTATTTATTTATTTTTAAAAAATACTTATCCTTATCCCAATTTTTTTAAATACTACACCACGTTCAAAAAATAAATTACAGATATTTCTTATCTCTTAAACAAAGATTATCTCTTAAACAAAGAAATGCACATTTATCCTTTTTATTTGTGGGAAAAAAATAAAATCACATGCTACTTTCAAATATAGTTATTGAAATCACGTTTTAAAAAATATCTCACGTTCATCTTTTTTTCAAAATTATCTTTCTTAGACTGGACTTTTATTTTGTTCCAAAATACCCTTAAAAATAATCAATAACTCCTCTTAGAATTAGGGTCAACAATGTCAAACACCACTCAACCTCCCCTTAAAAACATAAACTCAGTGAGTATATGCTTGATTTGAATTTTAGTTATCATAATTTTTTTTTTTTGTTTTTTTGATAACATGTTATTATAATGTTGTATATGCTATAAAGTTCCTATTTGTAATATAAAAAAAAGTAATACATTTTATAATGTGAAAATAGGTTAATGGAAAATAAATCCAGAAAAACACGTATGACTTTGGTATTGAGACTAATCATGTAGTGCCACAACAGCAAGTTACGATGCACATTCAAATTACCCAATTATCCTTTATTAATTTTTTTTAAAAGAAATTCTCAAATCAAATCTTAGGGCTGTTTGGTACATGTGTTTAAACATATATTTTCAATTTTTAAACAACATTACACATATTTTCACACACTTTTTTACCTATACGTATTTTCAAAAAAATACAAACAACATTACTAGAACTAGCCTCTAAGCACGCGCGTGAGGCTCTTCTATTTTTTGGGTAAGAGTTAATTTATAGTATTTATTATAATTTGGGATTACTACATTTTCCAATCACCAAAAAAAACCTTGGGGTGTGATTATGACAGGAATTTAGACCCCTTAAACACACAGATTGCGTAGCCTAGATTAATTAGCCAAGTTGTTACTTAGTCAAATTAAGCAATTCTAGGTTAAAACAATCCAAACAATCATATCAAGAATATAAAGCAGTGGAAAATAAATAACACAAGATATTTATTCTAAGGGCATTCATTAACATGACTATAAAAATTTTACTAAGTTTATACATAATATATATATATATATAATGTTTGTATATTTGAAAATATAAAACAACTAATTCTAAAATGAAAAAAAAAATCAATTAAAATATTATCCATGAAATTCTCAATATTCTTCTTAAAACAATCTTAACTTTAGTTTGTCCAACCACTATTTACATCATAATAATAATAATAATAATAAACCTCTATTTGTCAAACCAAACCTTTTTATTTTATTTTATTTTTTAACTCTTCGGCTTTTGCACTAATAAATCACTTGGCACAAATATTATATGAGACATGTGGTGCAAAATTAGACCACAATTGAAACCTAATTGAATTTTTTCTCTACTTTGTATGATTGCACAAAAGCTATAAATTGATGTGTCACAAATTAGGTAGCATTATAATTTTTTTCAAGATATCAATAGGTGACTGATTGTATGCTTAAATTTGTGCTTTGGTGACCCATGAATGAGCACAACACTAAAAATAAAATTGGTGGAATGAAACTAACCATTTAGCATAAGAAAAAACTCGTTGCACACATACACCATGCCCAAAACAACTGAAAATGTGATTTTCAAATTTGAAATCACGACTTAAAGTCGCATTTTTAGTTATTTTGGGCAATGTGTAATAAACGCTACCCTTTCGTATATATGTATTTTTAATGCCTACAATGACAGAAACCTAAAGATTAAAGATGGTTCATTTAGTTAAAACAAGTCATTCTCCATAAATTGCTGTCTATTACACACACGTGACGCTTGCGTGTAAGTTGTTTGTACTAGTGTGTGCGCAATAGCTAATATTCCCTTCTCTAGAATCAATTATGATATGGGACCGAGAAGTTAATTATAATGCACATATCACATATGCATGAAGGTGATATTGATTTTAATATATGCTCTTTTTCACTTAAAATTAAAGACTCTAAGAAGGTCCTAAAATTTTAAACTAGTTCAACCGCCAAAAAGTGGTAAACCTAAAGGCCTTGAACTTAACCTTTTATCTTAAAAATCCCAAATCCAACAGTACCATTTAAAAAAAAAAATACAGACAGAGTGAGATTATTTTTTTCCAGAGAGGGAGAGAGAGAGTTTTTAATTTGAATGACCATTGTTATGTCACAAAAATGATGGTAGGAACTATGATGATCACACTCAAACAGAGTATTCCATCAACTGGTTGCCTTATACCTTTTTCTTTTAAATATTTTATTTTATTTTATTTGGAACGAAAGCAATAAAAGCATAACCTCTTACACTGAAAGCCAAAAAAGCTTTGTCACAAGGAGCTGAGTAGCATTATGACTGAACCCAAAAGAAAATCTCTATAGAAGAAGACAAAAAAAAAAATTTTGTCACATGCAGCAGTTTTTGGAAGTTTAGGTAATTGTGATGATATGAAATACAAAATATGTTCAACCATTTTCAAACCAGAGCTTCCAGTACCCTCCTACAAAGGGATTTGTCTAAATGTGCGGTCACTTTCATATGATTAAATTTATGACCAGGATATGGTAGCAACCGCTTATTCAATTCCATCCTTCACAACTACACCACAAATGTGAAGGTGTGTCTGGTCAGTTCTTTAATATCTGTACAAGTCTTAGTATATTCTTGAAAGCCTTGTTCTGCCTTCTCAAACCTGAACCACTAGTAAGAACCGAATGCTGAACATTACGTACGTAGTTGGAATTGGTATAGAGAGAGCAGTGGGCAACATCAATTGAATTCAATGATGTACTTGAATCATTAAAATGTCACATCAAAGTTCATCTCAAATTGCAGTATTTTTATGTACATTTCTAGTAAGTTGAAGAAGAGATGGTCCAGAGAAGACTACTCCAAGTCTCCAACTATAACTCAAGGAGAGAAATAGAAGCAGTGGACATACTCAAAAAAAATATAGATCAATGAAAGATGTAAATAAGAAATGAACCACAATAAAATAAAAAAAATAAAAGAATGGAACAGGGAACTAGCACTTTTAAGACATACTTCCAATTTATGCGTTTGAAGTGTGAAAAGTAGGAACTGAAGCCATAGTGATTTTTTTCTACCAAAAAAAAAAAAAAAAAAAAAAAAAAAAAAGAAGCCATAGTGATTTATGCTTTATAGCCACATAAATCGAGGTCATTCTCTCATTGATACCTTTAAAAGTTCCTAATATTTGCTGCTTTTGTTTTTCCCAGGTAAGAAAAAGTTGCCACAATGCAACCTTGGACAAATCCTACCTACAATACCTTCTAAATTATCTTCAAATTCTTGGAAAATCAGGCACTAATCTTTCGTTTTAGATACAGGATTGAGTGTGCAAACTCTGCAAATATATTGGATGTAAAATAAATCCTGTGTACTAATGTGCCACATACAAAAAAAAAAAAAAAGGGGGGGGGAGGGGGGGATATGTGACACATCTATATTGTGTCCAATGCGAAGAAGCACTACAAGCAAGCCAAATTCTGCACTGGATGTACCACATATAAAGATATGGACATGTGACAATTCTGGTGTCCATTATTCAAGGCAAATCTTGATCACTGCGTGGACATTATATGAGCTACATATACAGAGATGGATACACGGTCCATCTATCTTGCATCTATTATGCAACGGCATCGGATACGAGCCAAATCTTAGGCACTGGACGCAGATGTGCCACATATAAAGAAATGCACGTAACAGTGATTACTCAAGCACACTGCTGATTATTGTAAACTTTTTAAAGTGTTAAATGTGTTATCTCCGTTAACACCTACTGCTCCAACACAATTTGCTATTACCAGCCTATGTAAATGGCTGTCCAATGATTTTGCATTTTCTAATTTCTTCCAACTGTCCAAAATCGACTATAATAGCAATTTACCTAACAAAAGATGTGAAAAATTAAGAAATAGAAATACATTATTCTTATCTCAAAAAAAAGAAAAGAAATACATTATTCTGCTATACTTGTTCTATTCCAAGAGCCGCTGAAATGAGATTACATTAAGAATGAAGACAGACTAAAAATTCACTACTTCAGTTATAAGTCAAATTAGGCAACAAAAAATAAAGCAATTGTATCTTTGTATTGTATTCCTGTATTACAATGCATGTTATTGAACCTTCATAAATTCAAACTTAGGGCCCTGACCTTAAAAAAAAATCAAAGACAATAAAGAACAAACATAGAGATTCAATTCAAAGTATCATATTGTATTTGAACTCTCACTAACCTAGAACCTGTATTAGAAATTCTTTCAAGTCGGATAAAGATTTCTCCAACCAACTACGTGACAATTCATAAGACCATTGGCATGTATTAATTAAACAAGTCACGTGACACATTTAAAATGTTATGTGACAAAGTATATATGAATAGCTTTTTTCAACCATCACGTAGTGATTTGGAGAAATTTTCCTTTAAATCGGTTTGCAAGTAAACTTTTTGTGCAATGAAATTCATACATGATGTACATATACCGTATAGTCCAGTAACTCACATCATCCTACAAGATTCATAATTACCACCATTTCTGGGCATTGGTTGGGGGGCCATTGGCCGTAGTGGCGGTGGCCCTGGTGGATGCATAGGTGGTGGAAACATAGGTGGTGGCCCTGGTGGCCGAAACATAGGTGGAGGCCCTGGTGGATACATAGGAGGTGGTAATGGCGGAATGTGGCGGCAGCTGTCATACCATGGGTAATCAAGGCCTCCATATGGTGGGTATTCATACCCTCCTGATACTGGATAATGGTATGACACTCCATATGGAGCAGGAGCATATGGAGATGGAACATATCCATTTTCACCATAATAATAGTAACCTCTTTCCCTAACTTCACCATCAAACCGAATCCATTTGACCTCTGCATGTCTCCCATACCTTTCTAGCACCCTCAATAGTGTATTCGGATTTACTCTCCCAGTAACTTTCACTGTCCCTTCCTCAGCATCTATAGAAATATTATACACTCCTAGCAATAGAAAAGGTTTAAAAGAAAAGTGTTATAGGAATGTGCAACTTGTCCTGCAATAACAAACCAACCTATAGTTTATTTCTAATGAAAAAGAAATAAGAAACATTGAAATACGAGTGAAGAATTTGTTCTGAAAATTAATACAAACTTGGTAATTTAAACTAAAATAGCCATATTATCATCACGCGTTTTATAATTCAACTGACACTTCCTCTTCATATTGGAAAAAAATAAATAAAAATAAATAAAAACTGAAACTTCCTATTATTTTTAAATTTTAACAAAAAAGTTCAAGGATCAAATTCCCCTTTTTCTGACTACGGAATTATTAAAAAAAAGGCCACCTATCATCCCATTAATATCAATGAGTGTTGTTATTATTGTCATTATAAGTTAATACACAATTTTCTTGTAGTTTTCTATTTTATTTATTTACTTAAAAACACCCTATGAAATTAAACAAGATGAGTATCAAAAATAAATTATCAAATAAAGATGTAACAAATTCGCCAAAAAAATACATACCACCGACATTCTGCAAGACTTCCATCACTTTTCTCTTGCAAGTCTCACACTGTGAATTCACTTTCAGAACACAAGTCTACAAAGACAACAATCCAAGAAATTTAAACAAAAAGACAAAAACCAAAAATAAAGATTATTAATTTTTAAAATAAAACAACAATTAGACGAGAAAAAGGTTTTTGTTTCTAATCTAACCACTTCTGCGGAGGAGTATTCCATTGTAACCAACTTTGTTGGAGTTTTTTCAACTTTTTTCCAATGGGTTTTTCTGGAATGAAGGAGAACGAGAGTGATTTTTTAGCTATGACTAAACTTCAAAAATTGTGTGCCTTGACCTTAAAAAAAAAAAGTTACTATGAAAATATATTCTCCTTAAATATACAATACCATATTGAGTTGTCATGCGTTGAGATTGTCCTAAAATCTCTCCCTCCATAAATTAAAAGTTATGATTATATTCATCTTTCTATAAATTAACCTAAGCAGAATCTTTAAAATCCCATAACGAGCTCGAGATCTCAAATAAGGTAAGGATCAAGGAGAATTTGAATTGAGGACATTTCCATCCAACCAAAAGAATCTTCTTTTCTTTTTTTTCCCCTAAATTATTAATTACCGTTTAATATCTGTAGGGACCCAATTTGGATTGACCCTGAGTGATGGGTTTTCAGCCCAATAAGCCCAAACAATAAATTTTTAGAGTATGGGTCCAAGAACTAGTGCTGTTTTTCAGAAAAGGTTCTACTCATCAAGTAATAAGGGATACTTTCGGTTCGCTCTTTGAGTAAAACTATCCTCGGCTTTCTTTCAGTTGGTCTCTCTCTTTCTTTTTTTTCTTCCTTTTGTTTTTTGTTCAAAAGTCCCTTTCTATTTTCTTCGTTCCTATGTTATATACTCCGTTTTCCCCCTGTTTCCATCGTACACGTGTAGTTCTTATCCTGGGAGCTCCTTTCTGTCCCATCCAGTACCTACCGAAACTTTCAGCTTAGTGGTCATAAAGCTGCTTAGTTACTGTTTAGGTATCACCTCCACATTAATGCGGCCAGAGCGTTAGTTGGAAAGCATTTAATGTGGAGGTGATAGCCTTTAGAAGATATTTGCTACCTTCCCCGACGCCTCCTTAAGCTATATCCAATTTCCAGTTCAGATACAACTTGACGGAGTCTTTCCGCTAACATGAAGGTTACCTTGACCTCGGACTTTGGTGTCCTCGGACGTGTGTTATGCCGCTGTATATAATATCTACTCGTTTCTTTCATACTACCCATTTGATAAGAATAAAACTTTTTTAGGCTGTCCTCGGATAATTATGTGTTCTCGGATTGGGCCTTTGGGCCCCGAGCCCACTTCTAAAGGCTACTATACCTTTTTAACTAACAGGCCCCACAATATCTATTTGCCAAATCAGTTGTGACTTTTTTTTTTAATTTTTTATATAGATAATTATAATATGCTGTTAATACCGTAGTTCGAACCTTTTTCATTCTAATCTCCCAAACATTTAGTACATGGAGAGATGTCAATTTAGCTACAAGGTCATCAATTGGCTAAGATACTCGGACTATTAATCCAAAATGGTTGGAAATTGGCAAAGATTGGGTCCAATTCTCATGTATTGGACCAAATAATGACATGTGACGAGTCCAATGCACAAGAGGATTGGACCCAAGCCATGTATGTGAAAAAAATTTGCACTCTTTAAATAGGTGCGTGCAATAAACCTTCTAAGTTGCCCAACCCAAACCAACGCAACTCAATCCATGCAAGTCTATTAAGTGAGATGGGTCGGGTTGGATAACCTGCCACAACCCCACCCGCCCACCTATATATATATAAAACTTTGTTATGTTGCAAAATTCTACCTCACATACGCATCCACTTCATTTCTCTCATCTCTATCTCTTTCTTTTTATTTTTTCATTTCCACATTTATCTTCCCTAATAAACTCTAGCAGCTCTCTCTAAGAATTTGTTATTATTCTTAATCTATGTACATGTCCAATTTAAGATTCTTAGATGTTTTTATTTTTAGTGTGATAAAATTTCAATGATTTTTATAAAAATAATGTAGTATTTGTGATATTTTAATAAAATTTGAAAAATTTTCATTCATTTTTTTATTTGAGGGGGGAAACTATTATTCAATTTAATTGAAATAATTTCATTTATATAATTGTATTTGTCAACCTGCCTAATTTGTTCAACCTGCCAAGTTAAAACTGTTAAAGATGTTCAACCGATTTGTCGTATTTATAGATTGGTGTCGGCAGCGGATTGCAATTTTGCCAACCTTCCATTAGGGGGTTATAAAAATATTGCCCTCCACCCACTCAATTTAACATGTGCACACCCCTCTCACCCAAAACAACCCCACCCCCATCATAGGTGTTTTTTTCTTTTTTCTTTTTTTCTAACTACATTTTATATTTTATATATATATATATATCTTTATTGCGTGTTGTTAGGTTCTAAAGATTTAGGATTTTATGTATTTAGAACTCTAATGTGTAGTGTTGGCAAACCATGATCAAAACAAGTTGTTTAGTCTTGTTTAGGCTTGCTCAAAGTATGTTTATTTGTAAAACTGGAATCGAGTGATTGCAAATTTATTGGACTAAATCTGTAAGGCTCTTTATACAGGTTGATTCAACTAAGCTGCTGTCTACACTTGCAACTATGGATAGTAGTTAGGCTGAATTGAATTTTATGAGCATTATCTTTGTAAAGGGCTTTTTATTTGTAAAACTTTGAGCTGTTAATTAGGGTTTTGTCACGGATTGCCAAAGGGAGAGTTTGTTAGGTTCTAAGGTCTTAGGATTTTATGTATTTAGAACTCTAATTTGTAATGTTGGCAAACCATGATCAAAACATTGTATTTAGTCTTATGTAGACTTGCTCAAAGTTGGTTTAATATTGTAAAGTTGGAATCGAGTGGCTGCAAAAGTACTTGGGACTCTTGGCCTGGCTCGATCGATCGAAGAATAGACTCGATCGATCGAAAGTCGCACAGGTTGAATTTTCTGCAGAATTTCCAACTCAGCCCTACTTCATTAAACGTTTAGGGTTTTATGTTTTTACCCTAGGTATATAAACAAAACCCTAGTCACGTTTTTGGAGGTTGTCCATATTGTATTGTTGCTCATACATTGCTGTTTTGTGTGAATCTCGTGTGAGATCTTTGAGGAGCTTTCCTTTACACAAAACTTAGGGTTTTCACGGTGGAGATGATTTCAACATCTTGAAGATCATTACTGTTGCAACCATTGGAACTTAAAAGAAAAGCAAGAGGGGAGCTTGTAGCTGATTGAAGAATTCAAGAAAGAAGTAGTCTGTGGATTCGGAGCCTGCGCGTGGTCGTGTCAGGAAGTTCTACTGGTGGGTAGCATTAGGAAGTCGAACGGGGAGCTTGTAGTCCTTTTGTACGAACTTCAATTCTTTCATAGTGAATTCAGGTTAGCCTTGAGGATCGGTGGGTCAAATCCTCCCCAGGTTTTTACCGTGTGGTTTCCTGGGTGATCATATCTTGTATTATTTATTTTCCGCTGCATTATTATTCTTGATATGATTGTTGGATTGTTTTAACCTAGAATTGCTTAATTTGACTAAGTAACAACTTGGCTAATTAATCTAGGCTACGCAATCTGTGTGTTTAAGGGGTCTAAAACTGTTCAGCACCGTAAAGGAAAGAAGGGAAGGTGCTAAACAATAAAATTCAAACGAAATAACAAGTATCAAAGGTCCTACCATGCCCAAGTATCTCTTGAGGTTACGAGCAACCTCTTGCCTCCTCATGCCCCCCAGCCCAGCCATGTCGACGGGGAGGAGGAGGGACCTCTCCAGGGCATCGGCTACGTGAGGGCATCGGCTACGCGAGCTCCTTCGCCTTCTTGAAAATCCCTGAGGGTGCGTTGTCCATCAGAGGTTTTCCGTGGAGCATGGCAGCAGGTAGCCAGGCCTAGGGCTCGGACTGCTACACGACTTCTTTCCCTTTACTCTGATCACCAAGTCTCAGCTGCTTAGAAAGTCGGCAGGCTTCATCTTCCTCTTGAGAAGAATGGAATCTGCCCCCATCTATTGGGTCTTTGCCCTTGGAAGGCCTATTCCTCTTTGGGTCGAAGGACTCAAGCCGAGAGTCCGAGATTGGCAGAATGGAGGACGACCTGATCTGTGCAGGCAAAGGCTTAGGTAGAGAAGGAGGAAGTTTGGGCCGTGACTCCCTCGGCACACCCTTCCTGGGCCTGCCCTCAAGCAAGTCAAGCAGGCTGGTTTGAGGCTGTCTTTTGGATCCCATTTCGGCCTGAGTACCAACCTTTGGGGACTGAAGACCGGATTCAAACAAGTGGGGGTCCCCTAAGTCACCAGAGGGGACCTTGGGCTAATGGGCTTGGTCAAATACACCAAATTCATCCTCGGACAAGCCCAGATCGACCACCTCTCCCTCTTTCTCCAAACTCCCTCCCTCGGCCTCTGCCACTTGATAGGACAAGGAAGAACCTGCCAACGGGACGCCATCTAGAATAAAGGATCCTTCAGAAAATGTAAACCCGTCCTCCACCACAATGATTTGCCTAAGCCGAGGATCACGAGCCATGATCACGTGCTTCGGGACCGAGAACGATTTCTGTGTCGGATCGTATCTGAGGATCTTGTGGGCAGCTCTAACTTGGTTATCGGCCTTGTTCGAAAAGATCTCCACCCTGAGAACTACTTCCAAGTCCCCCTTGTTGACCAGGTTAAAATGACGCGTGAAGGCGTGCGGATCTGCAGAAGGAGAAACAAACCCCTATCATCAACTGAATAAGGAAAGCTTACAACAAAGAAAAATAAAAGAAGCTAGACCCTCTCCCACTCCAAGTACCCTACCTGGCTCTCCCTCTACTATCGGGCAATGGAGACTGTCGTGCCATTCTCCTGACACAATGAGGAAATCCTGAGTCAACCCCTTACTAGAATCGGGGAGGCACTGGATAAGTCGAATCCTATCGTCCCTCGTCTTCATATAGTATAACTTACCCTTCAGGTGTTGAAGATTATAGCACCAGTTGACATCATGGTAGGGTAACCTCAACCCATCTTCTCATTAAAGGCGTCTACGCACCCTAGTATCCTAAACATATTGACGGCGCACTGGGTGGGAGTTAGCTGAAAATGCCTGAGGTAGCCGCTCGTCACCGGCCCTATAGGGATTCTTATGTCTTCCTCTATGAAGGCGACTATAGGAATCACAACTTCACCCTCGTTCCTCGTAATATGCCAATCCCCTTCCTCGCAATACCTCAAGCCCACATTGCGGGGTATCCCATAATCAGCGATGAACTTCTCCATTTTCTCTTCGGGTTCAACTAACTTCTTAAATTTACCCATCCCTAGCAACGACTAAAAAACCCGAGAGAGAGCGAAGGAGAGAAAGGAATTAGAGAAAAAATTGTGCTACAGAGAGAAGAAGACTTACAGAAATGAAGAAATTCTCTTCGGATAGGCTTTTTATGCTGGAAAGGAGCATAGTTTGGTGTGGAGATTTGACCGGATTCAGAGTATGTACGCTGGAGTTCCTGAATGAATAAATAAGGAAGCAAAGCGGTTCAAACAAGTATTTATATCCCCAATTAAAAATAACCGGCGAAATTTCCTGCCCATAAACGCAGGAAATCCTCACCAGTAGATTGTCATCACACCGTTGGACGTGGGGAGCATGGAGTTGCCAAAATTTAATGCGGGCACGCACCGTATATCGAGGCGCCAGAAACGTGCATTGGGTAGGCAAAAAGACTCCAACGCTAACGTCGGCCGAGGTAGGGCGAATCATGACGAAGGCCTGAGGATATCAAAACCCTCCTCCCTGTCCGAGGATACGGACAGTAGGATTTTGAGGGGCTATGGTGGGGCCTAAGAACTTAGTAACCTTGGCCCACTTTACATCCGACCTAGGGCCCATGCTGAGGAAGAAGGAGCGCCCGAGGACGAAGTATGAAGGACTGAGTTACTCGGAGCCCAGCCGAGGATGACCTTGTCCTCGGAGGACCGAGACCAACATTAAGTGGGGGAGCAAACCCATGATAGGTTGTCACCTCCACACTAAATGTGCTCATCTAACCCTCTGGCCCCACTAATAGGGATGTGACTTATGGACAGGGCAGCCTTAGTTGCTGCAACTCACATGAGTACTGGTAAAGCGGCTGATGGGACAGACTGTCAAAAGGGAGGGGCGTGGATGATTAATAGGTGGAAGAAAGAGATTGTGAGGAAAGGGGCTATATAAGGGGAAGAAACAGATAAATCAAGCAGAAGAGGGGGGGGGGGGGGGGGGACCAGACCACTGTCAAGCTCCTCGGATCAGTGCGAAAAGCAACCTTGGAGGGTAACCCTTGTGCGCCAGCCTTCAACGGAGGGGAATTCTACATTGGGCGTTGTTTGTTTGCTAGGATCGAGTTCTTGAACCCGCTCTTTACAAATTCATTGTAATGGGCCAACCAGACTTGAGTACACTCTCTCAACAGTAGAAGTGCTCAAATTCGGTCCCTACAAATACTTATCCTTATCCCAATTTTTTCAAATACTACACCACATTCAAAAAATAAATTACAGTTATTTCTTATCTCTTAAACAAAGAAATTCACATTTATCCTTTTTATTTGTTTGAAAAATAAAATCACGTACTACTTTCAAATACAGTTATTGAAATTAGGTTTTTTGGTTTTGTTATATTTCTTTTCACGTTCATTTTTATTTTGTACATATGGATGAGTTTTGTTTTGGATACAATTATTGGTTATCATGGGATAAGGATAGGTTTTTTTTTTTTTTTTTTTAATTATTCAACTTACGGTGGGTTTTTGTTTTGATAATTAGGGTTGTTTTGAAAACATGAGTTAGTGGGAAAGTGGTTTTATTTATTTATTTTTTAAAAATACTTATCCTTATCCCAATTTTTTCAAATACTACATCACATTTAAAAAATAAATTACAGTTATTTCTTATCTCTTAAACAAAGAAATGCACATTTATCCTTTTTATTTGTTTGAAAAAAATAAAATCACGTACTACTTTCAAATAGAGTTATTGAAATCAGGTTTTTTGGTTTTGTTATATTTCTTTTCACGTTCATTTTTATTTTATACATATGGATGAGTTTTGTTTTGGATAGAATTATTGATGTAGGTTATTGTGGGATAAGGATAGGTTTTTTTATAAAAAAAATTTATTCAACTTATGGTGGGTTTTTGTTTTGATAATTAGGGTTGTTTTGAAAACATGAGTTTGTGGGAGAGTGGTTTTATTTATTTATTTTTAAAAAATACTTATCCTTATCCCAAGTTTTTCAAATACTACACCACGTTCAAAAAATAAATTACAGATATTTCTTATCTCTTAAACAAAGAAATGCACATTTATCCTTTTTATTTGTGGGAAAAAAAATAAAATCACTTATTACTTTCAAATACAGTTATTGAAATCACGTTTTAAAAAATATCTCACGTTCATCTTTTTTTCAAAATTATCTTTCTTAGACTGGACTTTTATTTTGTTCCAAAATACCCTTAAAAATAATCAATAACTCCTCTTAGAATTAGGGTCAACAATGTCAAACACCACTCAACCTCCCCTTAAAAACATAAACTCAGTGAGTATATGCTTGATTTGAATTTTAGTTATCATAATTTTGTTTTTTGTTTTTTTGATAACATGTTATTATAATGTTGTCTATGCTATAAAGTTCCTATATTTAATAAAAAAAGTAATACATTTTATAATGTGAAAATAGGTTAATGGAAAATAAATCCAGAAAAACACGTATGACTTTGGTATTGAGACTAATCATGTAGTGCCACAATAGCAAGTTACGATGCACATTCAAATTACCCAATTATCCTTTATTAATTTTTTTTTTAAAAGAAATTCTCAAATCAAATCTTAGGGTCATTTGGTACATGTGTTTAAAAATATATTTTCAATTTTTAAACAACATTACACATATTTTCACACACTTTTTTACTTATACGTATTTTCAAAAAATACAAACAACATTACTAGAACTAGCCTCTGAGCACGCGCGTGAGGCTCTTCTATTTTTTGGGTAAGAGTTAATTTATAGTATTTATTATAATTTGGGATTACTACATTTTTCAATCACCAAAAAAAAAAAAAAAACCTTGGGGTGTGATTATAATAAATGCTTTAAATGATAAAGATTTTTATTATCTTGATCAAAACCTTAATTATAACTTAGGAAAGAACCATTACGTCCTCATCTTTTATGATAAAGATTTTAGCCCTAGGTCAGTGTTGAAAGTTTCATAGCATGTGAAATTCAAATTACCGCGGGGTAGTACTGTTTGACTTAATAATTAAAGGGCCTTTGATGGTTGCTCAAGGTATCTACACCTTACAGGTGAATGCTGACTTGAGGTAATTGGGTGATTCTCTTGTTAGATAAAGTTACAATAGTGTCTCTAATCTATCAAGTTTTGTTTTTATACACTTTTTAAGATTTACTTTATTCTAATCATATTATAATTCTATATTGTACGTGGTTTTTCTCCTATAGTTTATCTCTTCATACGTATGTCAGTGAGCAATTTTCATAAACTTTGTCTCATAGTGGGAAATATTCCATTGTCCGTGAAATCAATAATCAGAATGAAGCAATACCAATCACTTCTATCTGCACACTGCAGCTTCAAAGAGCAAAACTTATATGTTTCGTACATTCCGTATATATATACGGAGGGCAAATGTCACAGTCGCCTAAGCCGACATTACGACACAAAGGCTTCACATTCAATTTTCATGTTTGGACAAAGGACTATTTGCTGTCCTTTTTTTTTTTTTTTTGAGAAACACTATTTGCTGTCCTTAATTCACATTCAAGTTCGCCCTACTCTTGAGATAAGTCAGTGATGAAGTCAGGAATTAACCTCTAAGGGAGTTATATATAATTTTTTTTTTTTTATTTTGTATAAAATGCAATATGGTATTATAATTTGTTGACATATATATTTATGACAATGTTATTAATTCTGTTAGGATTCCGTTTTGATTGGCATAATTAAACAAAATATTTTGGAACCAAATTATTTTATATATATAACCTAAAACTATTAATTTAAAATTAAAAAAAAAAACTATTAATTTAAAAAAGTGGGATATAGATATAAAATAATGAATTTAATTTAATTATATAAAATAATCATTTAAATTTTCACTATTCATCCATTTTCTCTAACTGACCCACCACTGCCAAATCTTTTGACTAATTTCTTTATTTTTCTTTCTAGTTTCTTCTGTCTCACATGTTTTGGTCTTCACTTCCCCTATTTTCATCTCTCTTTAAGTCCCATATATCACCAAATCCCAATATTTCCACATGCCAAACCTTACCACAACAGTATATTCAAAATATCATCACAACCATACTCTCATATTCAGAAAGTCTGATACTCTCATCTTCTCTCCTCTCTCTCTCTCTCTCTCTAAGCTTTATTCAACTTCAAGGATGCCTCTTCGGGTCTACTACTTTGTGTAAATTTCTTCAAACTATCTCATCTTATCTTTTAATTTCTGTTCTCATCGTCAAGTTCATCTGCATCTTTTTTTTTTTTCCTCTTCATGAAATTAATAGCATTGATTTATGAATTGTATTTTATTTAAATGAAAATTATTTTTATTTTTAGACAGGTATGGGGCAAAATGATAAGGTAATTTAAAATTTTTCAAATTATTTAGGATATTTTCCAAAAAAAAAAAAATATTGTAGGGGCGAAGGCCCCCCTCGGCAGTAAATCCAATATAAAACAGGACAATACCCCCAAGAACTTAAACATATACTTGCCCGTGAAAGACACAGGAAAATGTCACACTTCCTGCAATTTTTAGGCCCAAATGAAGAACCCTTGTTGTTGCATCCCTTGGTTTTAAGCTTTTTGGCCTTCATTTTCATTCTCCTATTCAAATGGTCCTCCACTCTTCCAAACAACAACAAAAACTCACCGCCTTCACCACCAAAGCTCCCAATCATCGGAAACCTTCATCAAATCGGCTTGCACCCTCACCACTCACTCCAACACTTAGCTCAACTCTATGGCCCTCTAATGTTGCTTCAGTTCGGCAATGTACCAACCCTTGTTGTCTCGTCAGCTGATGCTGCCCAAGAGATCATGAAGACCCATGATGTCATCTTTGCAAACCGGCCCAAAACAAGAATATTTAAGAAACTATCATACAATTTCGAAGATGTTGCAATGGCACCATACGGTGAGTACTGGAGGCAAATGAAAAGCATATTAGTGTTACATCTTTTGTGTAACAAAAAGGTTCAGTCCTTTCGTGCAGTGAGAGAGGAAGAGCTATCTCTACTGATTGAGAAAATCAGACAGTCTTTTTCTTCTTCAGCTGTGAATTTAAGCGAAGCTTTTGCAGAGTTTACTAAGGATATTATATGTAGGGTGGCCTTGGGAAGGAAGTATGGTGAAGGGGAAAGGGAAAGTGGGAGGAATTTTAAGGAGCTTCTGGGGGAGGTAATGGAGTTGTTGGGTGTTATCAACGTGGGGGATTATATTCCATGGCTTGCATGGGTTAGCCGTGTCAATGGCTTAGATGCTAAAGCAGAAAAGGTAGCTAAACAACTTGATGATTTTCTAGAAGGAGTAATTGAAGAGCACATAAATGGTCAAAAAAAAGGGAATGATAACCATAATTTAGAAAATGAAGACCAGAAGGACTTTGTGGATGTATTACTTTGGGTTCAGAAGGAAAACGTGATAGGTTTCCCTATTGAAAGAGTAAGCATCAAGGCTATAATTCAGGTAAGCAACTCTCTCTCTCTATGTGTGTGTGCGCGTGTGACTAAATTCGGTGTCAATGACCACTTTAACTTAGATCCACCATAACACCACTTTTACAGAAGCCTATAATAACAAAAATATAAGTACTTTATGGAAAAAAAAAAAGTTTTGAAATTGTGTGGGTCGATACAGGTCAACTATTGAAGTGTTAAATATTATTAGATGAGAATGGCCAATGAAGGGATCTTACTGAAAATATTAGATAGTCGTACTTTACTAAAAAAAATAAAAAATAAAAAATAAAAGAGACATCCTTGACTAAAAAAGTGTTTGTTTTGTTCGAGTAACTTAATTATGATATTTCACTCTCTTTCTCATGCATATTGACAACTTTCTTCAATATTAACCATTTGTTCTTATAGGATGTATTCACTGCTGGGACTGACACTACGTACTCAGTGTTAGAGTGGCAATGACAGAGCTTTTAAGGCATCCAAAAATGATGAAGAAGGCGCAAAATGAAGTGAGAGAGATCACTAGAAACAAAAAGGACATAAGAGAGGTTGATTTGGATGAAATGCATTATTTAACTGCAGTGATCAAAGAGACACTTCGCTTGCATCCTATTCTTCCACTGTTAACTCCTCGAGAATCATGTAGAGATGCCAAAATACAAGGTTATGATATTGCAGTGGGAACTCAAGTTTTTATCAATGTGTGGGCAATTGGAAGAGACCCTGGGTTATGGGACAATCCAGAGGAATTTCATCCAGAAAGGTTTTTGACTTCTTCTATAGACTTTAAAGGTCATAATTTCCGATTTATTCCATTCGGAGCGGGTAGGAGGGGTTGCCCAGGAATATCCTTTTCCATAACCACAATTAAGCTTGTTTTGGCAAAGCTTTTGCACTACTTTGATTGGACATTGCCTGATGGGACAAGAGGAGTGGACTTGGAGTCTTGGACATGACTGAATCTATTGGTATGGTGATTCATAGAAAATTTCCTCTTGTTGCAGTTGCAACTCCATATGTTGCCTAGCGCATATAGGCAGTTCATTTAGCATTTGAATAATCCTCTAAGTTCAATTTGTCTAGCAAGAATCTATGAATATGATTGTTCAGTTTGAATTTCTTTTTTTCATGCACTCCATTTTGATTGTAGAGAATGGAACTTTTAGATAAATAAAAGAGTCTAGCATAGACAAACAAGGAAAATAATGAAATTAACTAAAATGCAACAAGGTTTTACATTAGAAACAAATTTTTAATTTACTTCAGCAATTACAGAAGCATTTATGCAGGGGAATGATGATATATATGCACAATTACACAGGCAATTATGCAAGTAAATTTAAAGCAGATGCCTAGACGAATACCAAAAACAGTTTTTTTTTTTTTTTTTTTTTAATTCAATAATTGAGGTTAGGAGGATTTGAATCCTAACTGTTTCCATTGAAAATACTAGAATGTATTGACTAAATTAGAAGACTCTTGAATATTTAGAATTTTTAAAAAAAAATTAAGAGAGTTTCAATCTATAGTGTCCGCTTATGATGAGACCAAAACACCAATTGGTTTTTAGTATAGGTGGGGATTAAACCCTAGATTTCTTATTCAACTATCATGAATTTTAACAGTTGAGCTAACTGGAATCCACACATTTAGAAGTTTGTGAAAGAGGAATCATCAAATCCAAATATTAAAGATAAAAGGTCCACCCAAATAGATTGGGATTTAAAATTTAAACCCAAACAAACCTTTTATTTTCAATTGCATACTTCATTTTCAAAAACAAGTCTACAACTACAAGGGAGAAGTTGAAGGCAATCGTACTTTTTAAAGTTATTATATTATTAGTTATTGCAGCCAAAACAGTTAACTTATTTGGTTCTAAATAAATAAATATATGGTTTATTTATTTAGAAATTTTTTCTTTGTATTTCTTTCTGGTAAATCCAATTTAGTTAAGTCTGCCACATGGAATCTCATTATATGCAATAAATTACATATTTTCAATTGCTCCATTTGGATTTGGATTTTATAAATGAGTAACATGTTTCGTGAAATGGGTGAAAAAAAAAAATTCAAGCACATGGAATTCAGAACTTGTAAATTCAAGCACCAGTAATTTCTTGCTCAACATGGTATTTAACCTCAATAATTAAAATACATCTTTGTAACTCAAATAAAATCAAGTAAATTGGCTTTGAGATTCAAAATATTTCAAAATCTCGTTACAGTTACATTGAATATGCATAATGAGCTTCTCCACTTAACCTTTGATTTTTAAAAATGAAACAAACATTTCGCCAAGTTAGATAAATCAAGTCTGGATGCTTTGGGATATCAATTTGATTCAATTCTACCATATGCACAACCATATGATGGATCCCATATCATGTGAGTCAAAACAGTATAATTGGTTTCTCTACTTAGACATTAATTTTCTTTTTCTTTTAGATAACTCTAGAAATTTTATTAATATAAGGAACCAAAGATACAACGGCATCTGGGAACTAACAGCATGCAGCTAAGAAAAACAAAAACCAGAAGAAGAACACAGCACAGTACAGAGGCTGTCAACAAACGCAAGACCAAAAATAAGACCATGGAAAAACTTAATTTGGAAATTTTTAGTGCTGCCGTTAGGTGTTGATACTCTCTGCTCAGAAACCCACCGCCCCATTAAGGATGACTGTAGGTTGTAGCCGGATCTTTTCAAAGTAAAATTTGTTGCGATCATTCCATAGAGCCCATGTCGTAACAGCCCATACTTTAAGTTAATATGACATAGTTAGACCCAAACTTGTAAGACTTAATCTTTGGGTAAAGTGGTGTCCATATATATTATATTAATTCTTCTTTCGGAGTCTACCCCAAGATGTTATCTCCCTAACAATTCCCTTCTTGGCATTAGATTTTGAAAGTTGAATTGGCATTACATGAGTTTGATGAAATCACATGAATTGATATTTCTGAATTTTAATGGACTTTAATTTTGCCATTACTTATACCACGTTGAATCTCATAACAAGTGAGTCAATGTAATCGATTTCTCTACTTAGTTGAACAGACGTTATATGAGTATGATGAAATTATGTGAACAAACGCTTCTCAATTTTAATAGACTATAATTTTGCTATTATGCCATGTTGAATCTCATAACAAGTGAGTCAGTGTAATCCATTTCTCCACTTAGTTGAATGGGCGTTAAATAAGCCTGATGAATAGGTGTTACATTAGTTTGATGAGTTAGTGTAACTAATTTCCCCACTTAGTTCAATAGGTGTTACATGAATTTGACGAAATCATGTGAATAAATGCTTCTAAATTTCAATAGACTTTAATTTTTCTATTACTTATGCCATGTTAAATCTCATAATAAGTGGTTTTTTTTTTTTTTCGAGAGTTTCAACATAGCGTTCACTCCTAATTATAACTTTTTATCATCAGACTAAGACATCAATTAGTTTTTGATATAGGTAAGGATTGAACCCCAAATCTCTTATACAACCATCAGAGACTTTACCAGTTGAGTTAATTGGAACCCACCATAATAAGTGCATTAATTGATTTCTTCACATGAATATGATGAAATTACGTGAATAGATACCTCTGAATCTTAAAATACTTTAATTTTGCTATTATTTATGTCACATTGAATTTTATAACAAGTGAGTCTGTAGTGTAACCGATTCCTCTACCTAGTTGAGTAGGCACTACATGCGTTTGATGAGATCGCATACATTTGATTACATTCATGCATTATTTTCTTAGGCATTACATATGCGTGAATAATTGCTTCTAAATTTTAGGTTGTGTTTGGTTCCCGTAAAATATTTTTCGGAAAATATTTATTTTCCGGAAATGCTATTTTCGGGAAAGGAAAATATTTTCAAGTGTTTGGTTGTATTCTTTAAAATAATAGAGAAAACACATTTTCTACTTGATGCTCACATTTTCTCACATTTTCTCAGCTTCCAAACAAAACCCAACCAAAAAAAACTCATCAATGACACGATCTGAGTAGTGAAAGAAACAAAACCCAACCAAAAAAAATTCATCAATGGCGTGATCTGAGTGAAAGAAAACAAATTCGATCAAAGTGGTGGGTTTGAGGAATGGGTTCGTCGGAGTGGTGGGTTCGTTGGCGCGGTGCGAGTGGGTTCGTCGGTGATCTGGTGCGAGTGGGTTCGAGCGCGATCTCGCCGGTGGTTCGACGATCTCTCTACTATCTCTTCTTTCTCTTTCTGTCTCTCTCTTTGCGCGTGGTTCGGAAATGGCGAGATAATCTTGATGATCGGCGACTAGGTTCGACGAGGGTGGGTTTGAACGATCGGAGCGGTGCGATCGTCTTGCTCCAACGAGGCGATCTTCTTGCTCTTTCTCTCTCTCTCTCTTCTATTTTCCAAGGCCGGAAATCATTTGAAGTGAAAATGAAAACGGAAATCATTTTCACCCGTTTTGGCATCATTTTTGGTCAACCCGAAAATGCTTTTCAGTTTGACCCAATTTGAAGTAACAACCAAACACCCAATTTTCCGGAAAATCATTTTTGGAATCAGTTTGAAGCCAAAACAAACGAAGCCTTAGAAGACTTTGATTTTTCTATTTCTTTTGCCACGTTGAATCTCATTACAATTGAGTCAGATTTATGTAAATAGTTTCTCCAACTGGCCATTTATTTCTAAAACTAAAACAAACTTTACCTGAGTTAGATAGCATTACATAAAAAATATTCTTTCGGATTTCACTAAATTTCTATCATCAGTTTCATCTCCCGAGTTTTCTATGTATACCTCATTAGTTTTATTATAAAATGCCAAATCCTAAAACTTGTTTAAAGTTTTTCCATCACTAATGGATAACGATCAAGAGGGTGAAAACAAGGTAAGATTGCCTAAGAAAGTTTTTTTATTTGTAGAAATTTATGGCATGGGAAAAACCAGAGTTTGGAAGCTAGGATGCTATCAATTCTTGAAGCATCCAAGGAATCCTTCCCCGGCTATCTCACGAGGTTAACACACTGTTATCCAATTTCTTAAGTCATAAGATTTATTATTTTAGATAGATATTGACAAGTTAATAAATTAATTAAGATCCATTTGGTTAGGCATTTTGAAATATATATATATATATAATATTTTTAAAATCTAAAACTCTGTTTTGCAACAACTTCTCATAATTTTTATTTTTATTTATTTTTATAAATGCATCTTTTAAACTCAACACAGTTTTCCAACAATTCATACAAATGCAACCTTAATATAATTAGACATTGATTCTCCCAACCAAATAAAAAATAAAATAAAATAAAATAATAATAATAATCTCACTTATCCTGAGCTTCAAACGCAACCTGGTCATCAGTTCATCACAGGCCAATACAAGACCCTCATTGGTCCAAAATGCAATGTAACAACAATTAAGAAAATTTACACTAGAAATTATGACTACTTGCATTTATCCTTTTCACAATACAAACTCGACCGGTGAGAGATCTAGCTTGATTCTTCAATACCACAACCACAAGCAATCTCATTTATGACTTCGCTATAGTATGGATAACAAATTCAAATATTGATCAATGTTGTTATCTAAATGCATTAATTTAATATTGCATTAATTCTTCATTTCATAGGTTCCAAACTCTTGCTAGTATTCTAATTTCACAGCAATCCAATAGTTTGGCTTTATCCATAATAACTTAAATATTTATTTACTATCAGCCAATCAGTATGCTCCACATTCGACTATATTTGCAGCCTTATATTGTATAAAATTCCTCCAAGCGTCAATTTTAGAACATTGATATGCTGCCTTGGCTCAATAATTGTTGGCACAAACACATTGATAAATTTCTTCTATATTAACCCTCTTTTAAATGTTATAGGATGTTTCTCAAAAAAAAAAAAAAAATGTTATAGGATGCATTTGCTGCGCTGCTACTGATACTACGTAGGTAGCCTTAGAGTAGACAATGTCAGAGCTGCTAAGGCACCCAAAGACTACGAAGAAAATGCAAAAAGGACATAACAAAGGATGATTTGGATAAAATGCATTACTTAAAGGCAGTCATCAAAGAAACTCTTCGCCTACATCCAATGTTATTTGTACGAGAATCGATTCAAGATATGAAGATACAATGCTATGACATTGCGGTTGGAACAAAGGTTTATATCAATGCATGGGCAATTGGAAGAGACCCCGTGTCATGGGATGAACCAGAGGAATTAAAGCCAGAAAGGTTCTTGACTTCTTCGATAGATTTTAGAGGACATGACTTCCAACTGATTCCATTTGGAGCTGGTAGGAGGGTTTGCCCCGCAATGGCCTTTGCCATAACTACAATGGAGATTGTTTTGGCAAGTCTTATGCACAAATTTAATTGGACATTGCCTGGATGTGCAAGAGCAGAGGATTTGGATATTACTGAATCTTTTAGTCTAACCATTAATAGAAAATTTCCTCTTGTTGCAATTGCAACTCAATATTCTAGCTAGTATATGGATAGGGAATTCATATTAGTAGTTGAAGAATCCCCCAAGTTCAGTTCTGCTATCAAGAATCTACAATTGGTCAGTTTGAATTTCTCTTTTTTCTTCACTCCATTTTGGATGCTGAGAATGGAACTGGGAAATATGTTCAACTGAAAGGAAAATAAATTTTTCATCAAAAATAAAAAATTTATTGTACTTATATTGTATCCTCAATGGCAGAACATTTATGTGAGGAAATTCTAATGTATGCGCAATAACATAAACGTTAGCTTGACCAAAACCATGCTTATAAGCAAAATAAAGCAAGTTGTCTGGTAGAGAAAAATGAAGGGCCAAGGTACATATGAAGCAAATTAAACAGAGAAATGGTTGCTCTAATGATGTAGAACAGACAGCACATGCCTTCCTTGAACAGCAGTGGCGCAGGAAGTCACAACGCAAGATCAAAGGGGGGTGCCAGTAGGGGGCATCGGGGTAACAGTGTCGGAATTGCATGAAATTTGGTAGGTTGAAGGGAAACGACGTTCTGATCCAGATTCATGACTATGAACGTCGCCAAAATTTAGGCGAATTCCTTCATTAAGGCCCCGATAACAGTGTTTTGCTATTTATAGTAATATTTGTTTTTCCTTAATAACTTTTAGTTTAAAAATCAGAATAAGGTCCCGTCTGTTTTGGGACGACCCTTAAGGTCAGTAGTTTATGATTCTGCAGTTAACTCAATTTTGCCATTTTTGGTAAAATTCGGTAATTTTGTCCCCTAATTTTTGGGACGACCCTTAAGGTCAGTAGTTTATGATTCTGCAGTTAACTCAATTTTGCCATTTTTGGTAAAATTCGGTAATTTTGTCCCCTAATCGCTTAATTAGCGCGAATTAGGGTTTTAAACGTTTTTTCTTAGTATTTATATGTTTTGTAGCCGTCAGAGGCAAATTAGACTATTATCAATAAACTCAGACTTTTGTCAAATTTTCTTATGGTGGATTCCAGTTTTATCTCCTTGTGGATTCAGGGAAACCCCTCGTGGATTCGAGGTTTACTACCAGAAACTAACAGTTTAGTTTCTGTTCCATCAAGAGAGCATCGTGTGTGTTTCTCTTCAGGCTTCCGCGACATCATCTAAGGCCATATCTTACACTTAAAGATCTCCAAAAAAAGGACTTTAGGCTCAAAATGTAAGGACAAAGAGAGGAAATAGCTCTTGCCAATTGCCAAGGGGCACAAATAAATTCCCAGATACCCATTGCATGAAAAAGCTCACTGTATAAAATAAAACACTTGGTATAAATTAAGATCCTGTTTTTCATCCATGAGAAGCTTGTGACCAATGCTATCAGAGGCATAAGTTCTGTCAAGATATGCCCATGGAACCGTCCTCCACTCCTTCTACTTTCTCTTTTTCAGATTACAAGTGTCCATGCTATTGCTACTGTCTAGCTCATACTGATGCTTGAGCTTGGCTATATCTCTAGTAACCCCAACCCCTACGAAAGTGAATTTGGAGTCCACCAAAAAGCTAGTGATGGATTGGAGGATATTAACGGATATGGACCTAAGGGGGAAAATCCAAGTGATATCTAGCATTAGAAAAGCGGATTGAAAGTTTGAAACTTTAAGAGGCAAAATCAAAATTACTCCCAATTTTAAGGGTGCAATGTGAAATTTAGAATATGATTTTATAGCCATCTCGTTTGTTGACATCACAATACTATTGTTTTCAAATGTTGTTCCCAAAAGAAGAAAAAAAAATGGCTGTGAAAATTTGTGGGACGGGTTTGGCATTTATTAACCTGAGGAGGTCAGGTTGGGTTGGAAAATACCCCAAACCCAACCCAACCTAACTCATACTCGCCCCTATCCTATGTATATCTTTCATTTTATTACACACACACATATATATGAGTTGAGTTCAAGTTACACCTTAAGTAACATCATACTATCTAATAACTTGTTAATGAATACATACATACATACATATATATATATATATGTAAAGTTGAAATTTATCAACCATCTTGTTGGCTTTATTCCGTGCCAATTTGCTTGTAATTTAAGCACTTAGTAATCCTGTATTTAGGTGGGATTATTGTAAGGGTAGTGTGTGAGAAAATGTGAAGAAAAGCTCAAGTATGTGCAAAGAAGCAGAGCTTCGCGGCTAGGACTCACGAGTGGCTTGTGGCTGCAAGTCGCCAACTTCAGGCACGTGAAATGCACGCAGGGAACCTAAAGGGTCGCGCCAGCTGTCGCACTACAGGACAAAAGTCCCAGGCTGGCCAGATCGTTACGTCACGACTTGATTTCGCGACTTGGACAAGCCACGAGACCAAGCCGCCAATTTACCCTGTTTGGCAAAAAACTGCATCTTCGTATTCTCATCTCACCTCACTATATATAGGCCCTTATACCCACTAAATTGGGAGAGCTTCCAGAGAGAATTTTGTGAGAGAAAACTCTAGAGAAAAACAAGATTGCCTCATCCCCAATCTTCATCTAAGAAATTCTACAAATTCCTCTACTCTCTTCCTCTCCATTGTCATACCCTTGAGAGGTCTTGTAAGGTTGAATTTAATCAACCATTTAATTGGCTTTATTCCGTGACCAATTTGCTTGTAATTTAGCACTTAGAAACCCTGTATTTAGGTGGGAAAATTGTAAGGGTAGTGTGTGAGAAGATGTGAAGAAAAGCTCAAGAGTGTGCAAGAAAAACAGAGTCTCGCGACTAAGACTCGCGGGTGGTTCGCGACTGGCAAGCCGCGAAAGGCAGGCACGTGAAAGGCACACTGGGAAGCTGAAGGGTCGCGCCATCTGTCACGCTACAGGACGAAAGTTCCAATCTGGCCAGGCCGTTACGTCGCGACTTGATTTCGCGACTTGGCCAAGCCGCGAGATCAAGTCGCCAACTTGCCCTGTTTGGCAAAAACTGACGTTTTGCATTCCCTTCTCACCCTACTATATATACACCCTTATACCCATCATATTGAGAGAGCTTC
>NW_027069760.1:512669-547892 GCF_002906115.3 Quercus suber | reverse complement strand
AAAAAACTTTTGGGCCCCCCCCCCCCCCCCCAAAGTTCGAGTCCTGGTTCCGTTTCTGGTGATGGGTGTATAAGAAATATAGGGTTCAATTCTCGTCTACACCAAAAACTGATTCGTGTTTTGGTTTGATAATAAATAGTTATATCTCTTAAAAAAAAAAAAACCATAAACTTTTGTTACTTTATAAGAAAAAGAAAAAAAAAGAACGTAAATGGTGGAACATACTCTTAAATATCGAGTGTGGCATAAAGGATTTTCATTTATTACTATTCTTTATTGGTTTAATATTGTTGCTTAATTTAATCGTCTTGAGTTTGATATTTTAGCAACTTGGTGTTATGATTGTTAGAGAATCTATTCAAAGAGAATGTTTAATACCAATGAACTTAAAGGTTTACTCCTGTGCTTTTAATTATGGTTAATATAATCACTTTGATCATGATCATGATTAATTTAATCACCTTTACAAGGTGGGCATGCTTATATTTCTTTTCACTAATGGCATTGTATTAGATTGTTGACCTTGACCAACATATTTATAATATCATGCTATTTGTTTCTGCAGCACTATCAAGATTTTTCAACTCTTAATTAATTTTCTAATACTCTACTTTGGCATCTCAATTATTTTCCACGCACTTCGTTTATACTTTCCCTATCTTCTTTTCTTTCTTCCTCACGCTTGCGCTAATGCGCACTGACACATTTACCAAACACAGCATTCAACAAATCCTCACAATGCACATGGGATTGCAAACTTGCATGTGCCAAACTTGATTGGATGAATATTATTAAAAATTTACCTTTCAAATGGTTATTCAAATACACTTTGTACTTTCAGATGTATAAGAACCGTTTAAAAGAAGGCATTCCTTAAATGTTCTTGAACTTGGAAAGTCAAATTACCCTTATTAACAACAAGTCAACTATATTGCATAGCATGATAGCAAAATCTTTTTGGTTGAATGGGTTGTGTGATTGTGTCATATGCACTGTCTGCACACTACTTTTCTAGCATGCTTAGTATAGCAGGAAATTGCATTAGGAACATAGTATTAGTGCCAATTTCTTTGATGACTGTCATGATCCAGTCCACATACATAGAATTCAAAAGGACATGGTACAACAAGTCCGTATCTTTTTCACCTTTCTTTGTCCCCTAAGAAACACAGACCTCGCAGATTTTAGAGTAGACTGTAAGCCATAGTCTGTCTTAGACAGCTGTATCCTCACTAACCCTTATGACTTGGGATAATATATGACACAGATACCTTATCTTCTTTGTACTAAGATGCCAACTGAGTAGTTGATATAACATATAGAGATACCACCTAACACAAAAGACTTAAACCTATGAGTTTGAGTCCAATTGTGTTATATTAGCCACTCATTTTTGTTATTCTTATTCAATGTGAGATTTCACTTATATGTGTATTCTCAACAATTTCTCCCTTACTTGTGAGTCTCTGTCTTTCTATGCACCAAGAACAAGTTCTACTAACTCTCCTTTGCCTATGACCTTTTTCCATCAAAACATCATCCATGGGCCTTCTGCACGCCATCAATGGGAACCATGTGTCAACCTCGCATGCTCATCCATGGGAACCAGCTCGTACATTCCTGCCCATTGGAACTGCGAGTTTCACCATGATCTAGCACACCATTGGCAACACTCCTTTGCTAGGAATTTTTCTTGATCGTTTGTGTGGGCTCTTTTGGCTTGCTTTGTTCTCTCTAGGGCAGCGATCCTGAATACCTGGCCACTTTCACTGCACACCACCCTGAACTTTGATACCATTTGTTCATAATAATTAGTTAATAACCAGTTTCATAAGGTCCTAGCTAATGTCAAAGCGGAGGAATTTTAAAAATTTGCCTAAGATATTAGATTTCTAGCTTGGTTTGGTATTCTGAATGCTGAAAAATCTACATTTGTTTGATTCTTCATTCTTTTAAAACAAAGAACTTATTTGTAACTGCCTACTAGAAAATAACATCTATAAGATGTATCAATTTATAATTGAGTTTCAAATTACTTGCAGTCCTACCCGTCTATGACGGATTGCCTAAAGTCGGGCCTTTACAAATGGGCTGGTGAGGCGCATAACTTCAGCAAAGAGGGGCCTTACATTGAACTAGTTACATCTCCTAACAACCCTGACGGGACTGCAAGGCATTCAGTGGTTAATAGAAATAAGGGCACATTGCTTCATGACCTCGCCTACTATTGGCCGCAATATACTCCTATTTCTTCCCCTGCAGACCATGAACTCATGTTGTTTACAGTCTCAAAGAGCACGGGCCATGCAGGAATGCGGATTGGGTAAGTTGATCATATCAAGATAATCATATTAATAGCTGTATAATTGGTTTTTGCTAATTCTTTGTTCTGTAATGCAAGTCATATGTGTTGCACTGGTTTTAATTTTGTTAAATTACCGATTGCCCCAAAAGTTTAGGCTGATGGGAAATGATAAATTTAATCATTAAGTTACATAATTCTAACACACCTCTCACGTGTGGGTTCAGACTTCCTTTTAATTGGTGAGGCCCAATATGTGGGATTTAAATAAAAAGTAGAGTGGAGGAGACAAAGATCGAACATAAGACCTCTTGTTTTAATACCATGTTAGATTACTAATTACCCAAAAGCTTAAACTATTGAGAATGGTAACTTTAATCATTCAACTATGTAATTCTAACAATTTCTAATGCTTTTGCTTTTAAATTTCCTAGTTGGGCTATTGTTAAGGACAAAGAGGTTGCAAAAAGAATGACTAAGTTTGTTGAGCTCAACACCATAGGCGTGTCCAAGGATTCACAAATTCGAGCAGCTAAGGTTCTGAAAGCTATCTCTGACACCTATGAACATGTTGACGACTCAGAAGTAGGTGAAACCTTTTTCGACTTCAGCTACCACAATATGGCAGAGAGGTGGAAGTTGTTGAGAGAGGCAGTGGAGCACAGCGGAATGTTTAGTTTGCCTAAATTTCCGCCTGCATTTTGCACATTTTTCAATCAAGTCTCCGAGCCTCAGCCTGGTAAGAGCATTCGTATCCGCTATTGCAAAAATTTCTGTATATTTTAGCACAAGAATCTATTTTTTCAATTTTACATTAACATTTTTCAAAACATTACACATCAGATTATTTATTTTATAGTACATTTTATTAAAATATTAATTTTTCTTGATTTTTTTAATTATTTTTTTTCTTCACATATAACAATGATCATTCACTTTTTTTCTTTTATCTTCAGAATACATAAAAAAAATAATATAAAAAATGCAAAATAAATAGTGCAAGTATAAATATACATAGTTATTGTAGCAAATTTGTAAATTTACATAATTTTACACTCATATTTTTTCTACACCCTTTGCAGCTTTCGCATGGTTAAAATGTGAAAAAGATATAGAGGACTGCGAAACCTTCCTAAGAGACCATAAAATTTTGACTAGAGGGGGAAAACACTTTGGGGTTGGCCCAAAGTATGTGAGGATCAGCATGCTGGATAGGGACGAAAATTTCATTCGATTTGTAAAACGATTGTCCACAATCCGCGTTTAACCAAAGTTGATCCCTTGTTTCAAGTTTGTGCAAGGGGAAGAAAAGGGTGATAGTGTGCAATATATGTAAATGTAGAAAAAGAAAGCAATAACAGTTTCCTTTTGTTGTTCTAATAATAATCTCTCTTTTGTTAACTCTCATGGTATGTTCTTCTACTTTAATTTGGCGTAAATTTCTTCTCTCTCTCTCTCTCTCTCTATATATATATATATATATATATATTTTATATATAAAAATTGAAGCGTAACATTTATTGTTGTTATACTCTTGTTAAGCCACGTCAGAAACAACGTCATCCACTTATTTCCAACTCTCTCTCATATTTATAACTTTTTTTTTCTTCTTATTAATCCCCAAATAATTGTTGCTCTACCCTAATGTCACTTTTTCTCTATCCTTTATCTTCTTTTATTTCTGTCTCTTCTTATTCTTATCATTTTATGATAAATCTGCAATTCTCTTACATTCTACGCATAGCTTTCCCAATTCCCACACAAAAAAATTATCTCTCTATCTCTCAAAATTTTTTTTCCCAAATTTTGGTGGATTTATATATATATATATATATTTATCTTGCATCTCTATTTTAGGTGATTAACTCTCTCTCTTACATATTTATAACTTTTTTTTTCTTCTTATTAATCCCTAAATTATTATTACACTACCTTAATATCACTTTTTCTTTATCCCTCTATCTTCCTTTATTTTTGCCTCTTCTTATTTTCATAATTTTACGATAAATTTGCAATTCTCTTACATTCTATGCATAGCTTTCCCAATTCCCACACAAGAAAATTATTTCTCTCTATCTCTCAATTTTTTTTTTCAATTTTTGGTGGATTTTTTTATTTATTTATCTTGCATCTCTATTTTAGGTGATTAACTTTTGTATTTTTTAGAACTCTACTTTGGGTTGATGTAATTTAGTTTTGTGTTTTTAAGTTATTATCTTTTTTCTTTTATTTGATTTCATAAATGTTATTCTATTGCATTATAAAGATAGTATATATGAATATAGTGTAATTTTAATACATAGCATAACTATGATAATTTAGTGTTTATTACTATATTTTTTTTAACTCTTTTTATTCTCATCTAATTTTCTATAAATTTTTTATTATCTCTCACATTTTCTCTTAAAAAAATGATCATTCTATCTCTCTCCCTCTTGATTTTTTATTATTTCTTGCAACTTTACTTTAGGTGGATGAAACATGTGTGTGTGTGTGTGTGTGTGTTTTTTTTTTTTTTTTTTAAATTTCTTTTATAACTCTATTTCAGGTCAATACGTTTTGGTGTTGTGTTTTTGAGTTTTTCAACACAAGTAGTATCCCTCCCTCTTATAACTTTGGTTTGATTTTTGTTTGAGTTAATATTTAGCTTTTTCGGAATTGAAAATTTGAGTTTATAAACATAATATTGGCTATGCATTTGAATACTTCTATCAATTATTTGAGTATTAAAAAGTATTTTTGTTATGAGTTTTGATTATCATAGTAATCCCTTTAAAAGAATTAGTAATTTAAATAATTTATTTGAAACTTAAAAAATTATTTGTAGAGAAAAAAATTGGAAAAACATAGCACACTATAACATAATTTCAAAGACAAAATTTTTTTTGTAAACTTTGATTTAATTTTGTTAGGATCTTAGTGTGTTGGTATTTTCCATGCCCAAATTACATATACATTTTCAGTTCTTAATTTTTTTGTATCATGTACAATTATGTGTAAATTTGTATTGGTTTAAGAGGTCAAAATACTGAATGTGAAGCTGAAGTATGAAGAATCTCGATCGAGTGAAATTACATGGGTTAGCTGAGTTTTACCTATTTTGAAAAACAATCTTGCCTCTCTCTTGCCAATTTCTTAGGCGAGCAAGATTGCTTGAACTTGAGAGAAATTTGTTATTCACCTTTCTACAATACTTATCTAAAAACTTTTCTATATAACCATCATATATCATGAGATTGTACACCCAATTCCTATATTGAAGAGTTAGGGAGCAAAATCACATTGTTCTCTCTACCTTCTCTCTCTCTAAATTTTCAAATTCCACAGAGAAGTTCAAAACTAAACACACATAGAATCCGTTAGAGTTCTTTGTTGTTGTTCGGTGTTGGTGAATCATTGGAGTAGTCTCAATTTGCAAAAGGCCTTGTTTGAAGAGTCAAGTTCTACTCCTACTTAAAAAGCTTAAAAAATATAAATAATAACGCTTTGTTTGTTTCAGCAATAATTTTTTCTAGAAAATGAGTCATTTAAAAAAAAAAAAAAATTCTATAAAACTATTTCATTTTCCTATGTTTGGTAGAAACCTTAAATGAGTTGAAAAACACTTCTAACTTCCCTTATTTAACTTGTTGAGAGATAGAGAAAATTTATTGGAAAACAATCTCTAAAGCCATACATAGTTTTCCTTTAACTCATTTTTTTGATACTACCAAATACTGGAAAACACGGAAAACTATCTTTACACATAGTTTTCCATAAAAAAAGAGAGTGAAGGTTAACGGCTTTATTTATTTTTAGTTTATACTCATTCGAAATGGATCGAAGTAGAGCAAATAGACCAAATTGGACCAAACTGGACTAAATGAACTAAAATGGATTGAAATGGAACAAATGGACTGTAATAGACCGAATTAGACCAAATTGGACTAAAATGGACCAAATTTGACCGAAATGGGTGTTTATTATCTCTATCTCTTGAAGTTGATGAAAATGACATATGATTCTCTAAGTAGGAATGAAACTAGATCCTTCAAATTTGATCATGAATACTGCATTAGCATAAGGATATTTGATAGACCAAAAACAAATTGACCCCTTGTGATAAATTAACCAATTAATTTAGCCGAGTGAATTAATTAAGTTAATTAACATGCAAAGCGCATGGTAGCATAAAAAAATCACCAATAAACTAAATATGAAGTGGAAAATAAATAACACGGTGACTTGTTTACGAATGGGGAAACCCTAACGGCAAAACCCCCACCGGGTGATTTTCAGGTCACCACTCCCGAAATTTCACTATTATCATAACAAGCGGTTACAAGTAAAGGAATCTCAGTACTTTATACCAACCTACAGTTGAACCCTTACCCCAATATCCAATTGGACTTGTTCTGTAGTGATAATTTTCCTTTTGATGCACGACTCTCAAGTACGTGACTAATCAATGTGCGGATCTCAGAATGCGACTTCAATCACCAATTAGAGAGAGTTGTTGGCTGCAAAGTTCTTTAGTTCATCCACGATAAAGATCAAGAAGATGCTTAGTCACAAAACCCAAAGGTGCACATACACAGCAACTTCTTCAAGAATGATGAACTAGGGCGAAACTTTGTCTCCGGTCACAAATTGCTTGAATAGACTTTGCTCAACGCTTGTGCAACTTGTATACACTTTGACGGCCCTTAAAAAAATCCTTTTATATGTCTAGGGTTAGGAGAAAAGAATGACTTTGCACTTCTCAGCTTGTTTCTTGGATAGACTTGATGACTTCAACACTTGATCTTGAAACCTTGTTTCTTGAAGTATTAAAAACACCTAGAACTACCCAATTACAAGTAAAGTGCATTTTGTCAAAGGATTAGCCAATTACGTAAAAGAATGACATATGTTCTTAATATGCGAACCACATATGTCCTAACAATATTAATATAGTGGTGGAAGAAGATTTTTTTTTTTAGATGAGTATAAACTAAAAACAAATAAATAGTGTTTTCACCCAAGCTGTTTGTATTACATGTATTTTCTATTATAAATTACATTTAGGTTCAAGAATATGTAAATTTATGGTAGTAAAAAGTGATGATCCTATCTTGATTGGTAAGTTACAATTAGTTTAAGAATGTGTAAAGGCACAATGCATTATTGCATACATTAATATCTAGGCTGTAGCTTTTAGGTATTAATATACCATGGTGGATGAAAATGGAATGTTGGATTCACATTTGGATACACTGGTACGATCATGTTTTGTTGAATGTGCTTGACAAAAACTTTGGATTGTGTTATTGAATATTGAATATATTATTTATGTTGTTGGGTATTTTATTTGTTTGTTTATATATTAAGTTTTAAATTATGTGTGGACGGGGCGAGGTGGCGATTGGGGGGGGGGGGCAGTTCTTTTGCAGGGCTTTTATATATAAAATATATATATATATATATATAGAGAGAGAGAGAGAGAGAGAGAGAGAGAGAAGAAATTTACGCCAAATTAAAGTAGAAGAACATACCATGAGAGTTAACAAAAGAGAGATTATTATTAGAACAACAAAAGGAAACTGTTATTGCTTTCTTTTTCTACATTTACATATATTGCACACTATCACCCTTTTCTTCCCCTTGCACAAACTTGAAACAAGGGATCAACTTTGGTTAAACGCGGATTGTGGACAATCGTTTTACAAATCGAATGAAATTTTCGTCCCTATCCAGCATGCTGATCCTCACATACTTTGGGCCAACCCCAAAGTGTTTTCCCCCTCTAGTCAAAATTTTATGGTCTCTTAGGAAGGTTTCGCAGTCCTCTATATCTTTTTCACATTTTAACCATGCGAAAGCTGCAAAGGGTGTAGAAAAAATATGAGTGTAAAATTATGTAAATTTACAAATTTGCTACAATAACTATGTATATTTATACTTGCACTATTTATTTTGCATTTTTTATATTATTTTTTTTATGTATTCTGAAGATAAAAGAAAAAAAGTGAATGATCATTGTTATATGTGAAGAAAAAAAATAATTAAAAAAATCAAGAAAAATTAATATTTTAATAAAATGTACTATAAAATAAATAATCTGATGTGTAATGTTTTGAAAAATGTTAATGTAAAATTGAAAAAATAGATTCTTGTGCTAAAATATACAGAAATTTTTGCAATAGCGGATACGAATGCTCTTACCAGGCTGAGGCTCGGAGACTTGATTGAAAAATGTGCAAAATGCAGGCGGAAATTTAGGCAAACTAAACATTCCGCTGTGCTCCACTGCCTCTCTCAACAACTTCCACCTCTCTGCCATATTGTGGTAGCTGAAGTCGAAAAAGGTTTCACCTACTTCTGAGTCGTCAACATGTTCATAGGTGTCAGAGATAGCTTTCAGAACCTTAGCTGCTCGAATTTGTGAATCCTTGGACACGCCTATGGTGTTGAGCTCAACAAACTTAGTCATTCTTTTTGCAACCTCTTTGTCCTTAACAATAGCCCAACTAGGAAATTTAAAAGCAAAAGCATTAGAAATTGTTAGAATTACATAGTTGAATGATTAAAGTTACCATTCTCAATAGTTTAAGCTTTTGGGTAATTAGTAATCTAACATGGTATTAAAACAAGAGGTCTTATGTTCGATCTTTGTCTCCTCCACTCTACTTTTTATTTAAATCCCACATATTGGGCCTCACCAATTAAAAGGAAGTCTGAACCCACACGTGAGAGGTGTGTTAGAATTATGTAACTTAATGATTAAATTTATCATTTCCCATCAGCCTAAACTTTTGGGGCAATCGGTAATTTAACAAAATTAAAACCAGTGCAACACATATGACTTGCATTACAGAACAAAGAATTAGCAAAAACCAATTATACAGCTATTAATATGATTATCTTGATATGATCAACTTACCCAATCCGCATTCCTGCATGGCCCGTGCTCTTTGAGACTGTAAACAACATGAGTTCATGGTCTGCAGGGGAAGAAATAGGAGTATATTGCGGCCAATAGTAGGCGAGGTCATGAAGCAATGTGCCCTTATTTCTATTAACCACTGAATGCCTTGCAGTCCCGTCAGGGTTGTTAGGAGATGTAACTAGTTCAATGTAAGGCCCCTCTTTGCTGAAGTTATGCGCCTCACCAGCCCATTTGTAAAGGCCCGACTTTAGGCAATCCGTCATAGACGGGTAGGACTGCAAGTAATTTGAAACTCAATTATAAATTGATACATCTTATAGATGTTATTTTCTAGTAGGCAGTTACAAATAAGTTCTTTGTTTTAAAAGAATGAAGAATCAAACAAATGTAGATTTTTCAGCATTCAGAATACCAAACCAAGCTAGAAATCTAATATCTTAGGCAAATTTTTAAAATTCCTCCGCTTTGACATTAGCTAGGACCTTATGAAACTGGTTATTAACTAATTATTATGAACAAATGGTATCAAAGTTCAGGGTGGTGTGCAGTGAAAGTGGCCAGGTATTCAGGATCGCTGCCCTAGAGAGAACAAAGCAAGCCAAAAGAGCCCACACAAACGATCAAGAAAAATTCCTAGCAAAGGAGTGTTGCCAATGGTGTGCTAGATCATGGTGAAACTCGCAGTTCCAATGGGCAGGAATGTACGAGCTGGTTCCCATGGATGAGCATGCGAGGTTGACACATGGTTCCCATTGATGGCGTGCAGAAGGCCCATGGATGATGTTTTGATGGAAAAAGGTCATAGGCAAAGGAGAGTTAGTAGAACTTGTTCTTGGTGCATAGAAAGACAGAGACTCACAAGTAAGGGAGAAATTGTTGAGAATACACATATAAGTGAAATCTCACATTGAATAAGAATAACAAAAATGAGTGGCTAATATAACACAATTGGACTCAAACTCATAGGTTTAAGTCTTTTGTGTTAGGTGGTATCTCTATATGTTATATCAACTACTCAGTTGGCATCTTAGTACAAAGAAGATAAGGTATCTGTGTCATATATTATCCCAAGTCATAAGGGTTAGTGAGGATACAGCTGTCTAAGACAGACTATGGCTTACAGTCTACTCTAAAATCTGCGAGGTCTGTGTTTCTTAGGGGACAAAGAAAGGTGAAAAAGATACGGACTTGTTGTACCATGTCCTTTTGAATTCTATGTATGTGGACTGGATCATGACAGTCATCAAAGAAATTGGCACTAATACTATGTTCCTAATGCAATTTCCTGCTATACTAAGCATGCTAGAAAAGTAGTGTGCAGACAGTGCATATGACACAATCACACAACCCATTCAACCAAAAAGATTTTGCTATCATGCTATGCAATATAGTTGACTTGTTGTTAATAAGGGTAATTTGACTTTCCAAGTTCAAGAACATTTAAGGAATGCCTTCTTTTAAACGGTTCTTATACATCTGAAAGTACAAAGTGTATTTGAATAACCATTTGAAAGGTAAATTTTTAATAATATTCATCCAATCAAGTTTGGCACATGCAAGTTTGCAATCCCATGTGCATTGTGAGGATTTGTTGAATGCTGTGTTTGGTAAATGTGTCAGTGCGCATTAGCGCAAGCGTGAGGAAGAAAGAAAAGAAGATAGGGAAAGTATAAACGAAGTGCGTGGAAAATAATTGAGATGCCAAAGTAGAGTATTAGAAAATTAATTAAGAGTTGAAAAATCTTGATAGTGCTGCAGAAACAAATAGCATGATATTATAAATATGTTGGTCAAGGTCAACAATCTAATACAATGCCATTAGTGAAAAGAAATATAAGCATGCCCACCTTGTAAAGGTGATTAAATTAATCATGATCATGATCAAAGTGATTATATTAACCATAATTAAAAGCACAGGAGTAAACCTTTAAGTTCATTGGTATTAAACATTCTCTTTGAATAGATTCTCTAACAATCATAACACCAAGTTGCTAAAATATCAAACTCAAGACGATTAAATTAAGCAACAATATTAAACCAATAAAGAATAGTAATAAATGAAAATCCTTTATGCCACACTCGATATTTAAGAGTATGTTCCACCATTTACGTTCTTTTTTTTTCTTTTTCTTATAAAGTAACGAAAGTTTATGGTTTTTTTTTTTTTAGAGATATAACTATTTATTATCAAACCAAAACACGAATCAGTTTTTGGTGTAGACGAGAATTGAACCCTATATTTCTTATACACCCATCACCAGAAACGGAACCAGGACTCGAACTTTGGGGGGGGGGGGGGGGTGGGGGGGGGGGCACAAAGTCTTTTGTTTGAGGATTTTAGAAATTGGGATATCAATGCTAGAGAAGGCAAGGTGACAATATCATTATTGGTTTTTCTTCTTTTTCTTTTTCTTTTTCTTTTGAAAAAAACTATATTTTCCCATAATCTACAAATCAAGAAACCATACCTCAGGCAATTGTGGAGTCACCGATGGACCCAAGGAAGAAGGCTGGAGCGTTTGTAATTTATTTGGTTAGGGATTTGTGATTTGTAATTGTTTATTAGTATTTTGTTGTTGTTATAGACTAGATATGTTATTTGTTTGTTGGTAATTTGGGTTTGTCTAAAAGTTTTCATTATTATCTAGATTTATAAATCGTTTGCTGGTGTTTTGGTTTACCTAAAGGTTTATCTTGGTATTCTTAGTACAACTGAGCAAAAGAAATGGTCAAATATTTTTTTTTTTTTTTTTTTTGGTTTTCATTTGTCAATTTGTAAAACTTTTCTGGGAGGGGGGCCAAGAATAAATATTAAGGGTCAAGATCTAAAATTTACTAATATATTTTTTTTTCAAAAATTGAGGGGGGCCCAATCCCATGATAGGTTCATCACTACCCATCAAAAATTTTACCAGTTAAATTAACTAGAACTCACAACGAAAGTTTATGGTATTAAAAATATATACCATATACATTATTTATTGCAATTAGTGGAATATAAAGTAAGACACTACAAATGGGACGATGAATTTTTATCATGTTGATTGCTTTTTATCATTAGGCTAAGACACCATTCGACTTTTGGTGTAAGTGTAGTTCGAACTCCAAACTTCTTATTTGAAGATGGGAGACTTTTTCAAATGAGCTAAACTAAAATCCACGATTAGATTTTTATTCTGTAACAATATAGTTTAACAACATATGCCCTTAGGGTTTTACTAACATATGCCTTTTGAGCATATATTAACAAATTATTTTAGGAAATTTTTTATAGAAAAATGAAAAGTGACTAATTTTTTTGACAATTTTTTTAGTTTATCATAAAAAGTTTCTTAAAATAAATTATTAATGTATGCCCAAAGGGGCATACATTAACCGAACCCTAATATGAATACATTAACCGAACCCTAATATGAATACATTAACCGAACCCTAATATGAATACGACACTTACCGAATAGTAAGGGGCTTGAGATACCACACTTATTGGTTCAGATGCATCACTCGGAGCGAGAGCAAAGAGAGCAGCTAGATAGAGCTGAGATGAACCTGTACCAACAACAATGTGACGACCATCTGTGACAGCATTACCAACAACTTTGTGTAACCTGACCACCTGCTTAGCAAACTCAGGCTCCAAAAACCAGCAAATGTTGCTGATATCGGAAAAGTAGCTCATGTACTGCCACCCTGGGATCACAACTGTGGTTTTGTCCCCCATTTGTTGCCAATATTTTTCATACATTGTCGGATCACCGCTGTTGAAATAACGTTATAAAATTAACATCTTTTAAGACAATGTATGTTGGCCATCATATATAGTTATTATTATATTATTACCATGGTACATTGTAGAAATAAATTAATATTAATTAAGAACAAGTTTACAAATCAACATCTTTTAAGACAATGTATGTTGGCCATCATATATAGTTATTATTATATTATTACCATGGTACATTTTAGAAATAAATTAATATTAATTCAGAACAAGTTTACAAATCCAACAAGTACTCTTTGCAATTGGTCAGCCTAGACAGTCCACCATAAAAATCTCAAATGGTCCAATGGCACCAATCAATTTGTTAGAGAAGAGAACTACCTACCTACTAATCATAAGAAAACAAAAACAAGAAAGAGAAAAGTCACCTCCCCAATAGAAACAGCCGAAATTGAAAAGACATTTTAATGGCAAGATTATTTTGTGAAAAATGTCACTTCTAGCTCTTGCTAAGTGAAAAAGACTGTACACAGCAATTTGGATCTGAATTTACTTGTTAGGGGTAGGTGTGAGGATGGCAGCAATGTGGGACCCTATCTATCACATCTAACTTAAGATCAATATGATGTTAATACATTATTTCTACCTAAGAAATCTTAGTTTACATTGTGCTCGTAAGTAAGATTTCCTTTATAAACTAAACAACTTATAAATGTCTACAAGGTAAGATTTATATTAGGGCAAATGTTAACAAGCACTGTGCGTTAAATATCATTCAAAATAAATAAATAAATGTTCGATATATGGTCCACTAAGTGGTAGATCTAGACAATCCCACCTTTTTTCTTTTTTTTCTATATATGACTAACAAAGGGCCTTAAAAGCTTGGGCGGCCAAAAAGTTCTGAGATTTCAAACACCCACGGAGCAGCACTAAAGTTTGAGTCTTTACATCACACCAAAGGCCTAACCGCCTAAAGGTGTCTGCATGCAGTGTGTGTACAAAGCCACATGCCTCCCTCAGTCATCTATCTACTTCTAAGCCAGACTTATAGTGACTTGTGCAGTTGTGCCTGCTTTGATATGTGCACATTGGGGTCTCCAACTATCTTATATATATATATATATATATTATGTTTTTGTTCATGGATGTTAATGTGCACTTCTTAAAAAAAAGCTTCAACAGAATCCAGGAAATAATAAAAGTCAAAAGTTGATAAAATTATAGAATTTAAGTTAAAAGTGGCTCGATTTCTTAAAAAGATGCATAATTATGTCTCTAATTAAAGGGTAACTTTGTGCACTGGCTCGATTTCCTAAAAAGATGCATAATTATGTCTCTAATTAAAAGGGAACTTTGTGCACTTGTTAAGGAAGCTTTAAAAAGGTCATATTTGAATTAGAACCAGTAAAAACTAATAAAAATTCTCTTACACAAGACACCCTAACACTGTTTGTGCAATTTTGAAGTCCACAACTTAGGTAAATTACATAATGATGATGCTGTTGGTCAAATGTCAATGAGCACCACCTATGTTGCATATTAGAATCTAGCAAATAGTAACAGTAGCAGTCTAGCACCACCACCCACTCCCTTCAACTTTGGAACAGAGATATGACAAAACAAGAGTCCTCGGTTGCAAAAGGATCCTGAGTTCCCAGGCCAAAGACTAACATGCACCATGGAAAATCTCAAATTATAGAAGGAACTGTCTTTGTCCCGCAAGAAAGTTAAGGGCTGATTTGGTCTGTATTCTATTTTTAATATTTTTTAAAAATATATGTAAATAAAAAAATATATATTTAAAAATATTATTGTTTAAAAATTGAAAACATATATTTCAACTCTACGACCCAATACTCTACCGATAAAAAGTAAGTTACCGTAGCCCACGTTTTGGAATCCCAGCAGGACTAGGACTGCACAGAGCTAGCAGTGTTGCCAATAACAATACTGTAATAAAAACAATAATTACTTCCCTGACCAATTGAGAAATATCACTGACAACATTTCAGGTTTCTGACATAGTAGGAGACCCTTGGATTTTTGCAGCTCTCATTGCTTACCTAAAAGCTGCTCATTTGGTATGAATTTACACTTATGCCCCTGAATTTTTTTTTTTTTTTTTTGGCCCACTTGCTGGCTCTTTTAGTGAGCAAACACTTGCTAAAACTATCATCAAATAGTTTCCTTACGAATTTTTCATGAAGTGAAAAAAAAGAACAAAAAGACAAAAAAGAGCTAACTTGGTGATGTAATTGATAACAAAGAACTACAAGGGAGGTTAATGAGAGTTCAGGGCAAGTATTCCACAAGTTAAGATATATAAAGTATAAACTGAAAATAAAAAGAAACGGAGTGTTGCACTTACTGATCGAGATTGATAATTCTCTCCCCGCTATCCTGAGCTTCAGCCAGAGTAGTAATGGAAGAAAGAGGAGAAGACACAGACAAGCGAGTCCTTTGTGTAACTTGGTCTTTCTCGGATTCAAAACCGAACCAATTAAGGCCCTGTTCCCTCTCGAACACACTCCTCAGGATGAAACTCACATTCAAAGCTAAAGAAAGTACGAAGAAGTGCCTCATTGAGAAAACACTGGCAATTTGTACCATTGAAAAGTAAGAAACAGAGTAGTAAAACAGAGTATTGGAAGAAAATCAGAAACAGAGTAAGAAAACAGAGTATTGGAACAATGAATGCAAGGAAGTGAAACAGTGATCTTGATATTTATAGCGAAGCCCAGAACATGGAAACAAAAAAATTGAATTGACAAATGGACGGCAGGGAAGTTATTGCATGCAAATGGTTGGTGGTGAGCGTTATTGAAATTTTTTAAAAAATATTTTTTTGACTGATCTAGTTGAAGAAACAGAAAATGAAACCAATCTAGACAAAATTGTGAAACGGAAAGTTAGTAGGAGGTTTTAAAACTTGGGAACTTGGAATTGGACTCTGAAACCCTGAAAAACTGACAGGTAATCTCTCAGATTCCTAGGGTTTCTAGAGCCTCTGTGCATGCAAACCCCCAATGTTCTATAATTTTGAAACTCTGCCCTCAGCTACCCAGTAAAGATTTTCATAGAAACATTCAAGTTATTGAAATAGTTGGCAAAAAAAAAGCACAAAACAAAAACAAGTTGAAAGAACATCAATAACCAGCATGTTAATTCCTATGAAATTCGCTGAAACAATCACAAAATGAAAACAACACAAAACACAAAAACAGAAAACAAAATCACAAATCCTAATACATTTGCATGCTTTACTAGGAAAGACCAAAAGAAAGAAAACCCAGAAGCGAAAAACAGTGTAAAAAACTAAAATGTAACAAGAGGGTACTATGGATTATGGAACACCGAACACACTCCTTGGAAGACTTCCCAACATGAGACTTCTCTCTGGAATCAAGAAATTACAAAGAAAAATCGCAGTTTTCCGATGTGTAGATCTTGAAACAATAAACACTCCCACTAGGCTTGATTTCACTGTTCTATATTTATGTACAAGCAAAATATTTATTTATATTATATGTATATATATATATAATATATATACTATATTATATACTATATACTACTCTATTATACTATGGGAGCTACGAGAAAAAGGAAGGGTTTTGAAAGAAAAAGCTGCTCTTTTATATGCTCTGTATTGCTCTGCATTGTTCAGTTTACTTTTCTTTTTTCTTTTCTTCTCAATAAATTTAGCTTTTCGCTTTTTCCTCTTTGTTCTATCGGAATACTGTGAATTTTATTTGGATTGAAAAGCAACTATTACATCTGGGAGAAAAGCTTGTTATTTTTTTTTTTTTTTATGAACTAGAAAAGCTTGTTAGAAGTAACAAGAACTCTCTTAAATTTAAGTTTCTATTAAAATCTTATCAGATTTTTTTTATGTTTTTGGATGAATAAATCTTATCTTTTTTGAGTTGTGAGCATTTTGAGTTTTGATTTGGATGGGAATTAAAGAAGAGAGAGATTCAGATAGCGAATAGTGTGAGAGAGAAGTACGGGTTTTCTGGTTAACCCAATTTTGTCAGCAGTTGATTTTTGAACTTTTTGCTACCTCAAAAAAAAAAAAAAAATCTGATTACCATTTTTATTTTTTTTGAGCAAATCTTTCTGATTAACTTATATTGTACGCTTTTTTTTCTTCTCTCCGTCTGTCTCTCTCTTTTCTCTTAATTATATTTGTCACCTTTTATAGGTTATTTTCGTTTGTACTCTCGTACTTTTGGTTAAGAAGAAGAGAAATTATATATACTATTTACAAGAGGATTTTTCTTTTTAGATTTGATTTTTATGTGATTTAAAAATACTTTTAAACTTTAAATTTAACAAGAAAAAAACTTGAGGATAACCTGGTAAAAATATATCTCCAACTCCATTTAAAATACCTACAAAATAGAATACTCTCCTATTAATTCATATCTTCAAAACAAACTTATCCAAAATTAAAAATAAAAAAAGAAATTATGACACTAGACCAAAAAAAAAGCCCCATGACAAGCGCAAAGTGCGTGTGATGAGGCGAATACTCTATAATAATGTTAATATGAAACTGATGAGTTTAAATTAAAGAAGTAGTGACCATTCTTGATCTCATCTTTTAACGGTTTATTCTTTTCATGAATATGCTTAGACAATTGTCTCAATGAATAAAAAGATTTGTTATGTTATTTTACCTCAACAAAACAAAATTAAAAAAATAATTAAAAAAATTTAAAAAAAATAATAATTTTATGCACCCAGACGTTAAGAATATACCAACTATAAAAACCAATTTCATTTATTAAAACAATAACAAGATAAATATGCTTAAAAGATTGTCTCGGGAAAGAATAACTGTTATCTTCTCTAGCCTCAGTAACAAAATTTTTATTTTTTAGGGAATGTTATGTGCCAACGGTAGACGTCACAAGCATAACAACTATAGGCATTACGAATGTACCAACTATAAACTCGAACTTCTTTTATTAAAATTAACTTGTCCAGGCTTATAAAGGAAAGAAACTTATGTTGCATTTTCTTCGCACTTCATATTGATGATCGCATCTAAATATAACTTATCAATTATGTTGGCTAACTCCATCACAAATTTTTTTGTAATCTTTGGATTTTGAAATTGTATGTGCATTGTGATAATGAGACTAAAAGTTGAAGGTTTTGTTCAATATGCTAGAATGAAGACCACATTAAGCAGGATCAAGATTTACTCCTGCTAGCTTTGATAAAAACTCCCGGTAGAGTCTTGTTAGACACTTGGTCAACCAAGAACATATTATAAAAATTTAGAGATTTGCTTCCACAATAGTTTTGTGTGGCCTTCTCAAGCCTAAACCCTACATGTATAAAACCTTATTTTCAACCCTAATTTCATGAGAAAGAAGATTGCCACAAAACAATAAAGAGAAACTTAGAGAGAGCTTTTTTCTTTGTCTTAAAACCTCTTCCATTTATCATCCTTGAAAGGTTGAGTGCTCCAATCACAAAGATCATCTTTATTGTGTTAGAAGTGTTGCTAAAACCATAAAGATGTCACAAATCTTTCAAGAAGCCCCGAAGTAACCGAGATATCTATTTTGCAGCCAGCAAATAGACTTGTAGCATCAAGTTGCTATAAAAGAACAAGGTTGGAGTCTGCAGTTGCTAACAGGAGCACGAAGCTTGAGTACAAGGTCTAACTACTAGTATGGAAATTCTTATTAGTATAGTCTATATTGCAACAACTTTCATTGTGGAATTAATGATTTGGGCTTGGCCTTGGAGTGCTTTTAGGCTTTAGCATTTGGGTTTTCACTTCGTGGTATTTGTATGCATGTGTTGGTGATTTAATTTTGTTACTATTTAATATTTATCCATTAATAACTAATTAACTACTTAGACATGATTTTGATTAATTGGTTAAAATTGGTAGTAAGTCAATCTATACTTCTATAGGTCTAAATGCGTTTTTCATCTCGGGATACAAGAAGAATTCCAAGGTCAAATGCTCTCCAAGCTTGAAGGAAAGTTGAGCAAAGGACCCTAAGCACTCTAATCGAACAGCAAACTTGAAGTTTAGCTTGAAAGAGAAAACCTAGTGGAGGAGGAATACCAAGTAGATATCGATTGAGGGAGAAACACTGATTGACAAGCATGTTGATGGGGTTTTCACTTTTCAGCTCTTCTCCTTTCACTAATGCTATGTTTGGAAGTTTTGAGAGAGAGGAGAGTAAAGGGAAGTAGAGGGAAGGAGAGCAGTGGAGAGGAGAGTAGAGGGAAATGGTTATTCTCTACCTTGTTTTAATGTTTTTAAAATTAAGTAAGGGAGAGGGGAATAATTAGTCTTTTCATTTGTAATTTTGTTAATATGATAAGGGTAAATTTGATATTTCATTTGGTCAAGCATTTTTATGCTCCACTCTCCTTCCAAATCTCTCCAATTTTGGGGAATTAAAAATGAAGGGTTAGAAGTAGTTCAAACCCCTCCAAACCTCTCTAAATCTTTCCCCCTCCTTCCTTAAAAAACATCCAAACAAGGTAATTAAATTACTCTCCCTCCCTCAACTCTACTCCCCCTCCTCCCAACATCCAAACATAGCATAACTTATGCCTATGAATCCAACAATTGTCACAATAGACTGTCGAGAATAACAAAAGACCGTTGATCTATGGTCAAGTTAAGCTTATTATAAGTATTGAGATTTGAGAAGAATATGGATCCATTTTGGGCAAAAGTTCAAATGGCTTTGTTGTAGTTGGCAGTTCAAATGTTGAAAAGGAAATGACTTCTCAAATATCATATTGGAAGGAACGCGCTGAATGTTATTAATCCTATTCGTTGTTCCCAATGGTCTATCCAACCATAATAGTACATGTTTTTGGTAGTTTTTAAACTCTTTTTTCTGTTGGCTAGCTGAACATGTCCTTAGAACATTTATATCAATTCATGCAAAAAATTCTGTTTATTTTAGTATAAGAATTTATTTTTTCTATTTTATATAATAACTTTTCAAAATATTCTACATTAGATTATCTATTTTACACTACATTACATTAAAATATCAATTTTTCTTGATTTTTTTAATTGTTTTTCTTTCATCACATACAATAACCACCATCCACTTTCTTCTTTCAACTTCAGGATACGTAAAAAAAAGAATAAAAAACTATATGCAAAGCGAATAATGTTAATGTAAATTTACACATTTTTAGCTTAACTAGTATGAGTGGTTTGGGGGTTGAATATGTAAAATTGATATCTTTTCTATTTTACACTGATTCAAGCAAATGCTCTTAGAAAAGCTAATTTTTTGGCTAACCTCAATGTCCAATAGGCCTCTTGTTGTTTTAAGCATAGTGAAAGGATTTTCCTATTCTCACTTCCTTGCTCCATTATGAGAGCATATGTGGGAGATGAGTTCCTTCCTCTCCGTTAGTTTCGTTTACATAGATTCCATTATTAAGTGGAGAAAAGAAAAAATGGTTGACAAAAGCTAGACATGTTATGCATAATAAAAATAGGGTTTTACTAACATTTGCCCTTAGTTTATTCATTAATAAACTATGTTAGAAAAAATTTTATAGGAAAATGAAAAAATCACTAACTTTCTTTTTACTGCTTTTTCAATTTCTTATAAAAAGTTTCCTAAAATAAATGATTAATGTATGCCCTAAACCGGAATGATAACAATATTATGAACACATCTAATTTTACAAGTTATTGAAATGGTCAATTGTGACTAATAAAAAAAAAGTAGGGAAAAATTATTCATCACCTAAAGTTGATCACTTCAACATGTTGTAAAATTAGTTGTATTCCTAGATTTATTCTATACAAAAAGATTAAATAATGTAAATTGTAATTTAAAATAAAACCGCAGCCATTCCTATTCGCAGCATTTGGGAAACTTGTTGCAAGTTTGAATAGACAACAATTTTGTAGTGGATTACAAGGGGGCATCAACAAATTTCTTTGTTTTTTCGTCACTAAGCACAAGAGCTCTCTGGCTTGGGATGAGAAAGTGGTGAGTCACAAATAGAAAGAGTGTTGGCCAAGCATTGACATTGATAAAAGGTAATATAATTATTAACATATAATTGTTTATTTAAATGGTCAACACATGATATTTAGTCAGACAATTATTTCCAATCATTGCAATTTGGTCTTTCTTCATTTCTAAGAACACATGGATCTCACTAAGTTGCTTTGCCTTTTCAAGGAGAAAAATTATGCATGTTTGAAAACTAAAGAACATTTATTCAATTAGATTAAATGGTATGAGTAGAAGATGCCAAAGAGATCGTAAAGTTACTTAATATTAGTGGAAGTCCCTTAATTTTATTTTAATTGAAAACTTCTTTTTGGTGGTATCATTTTGAGGTGATAAAACTTAAAGGCAATAATGGTGATACCAACAGTACACCTTCTATGGTGTGGTGTTAGGTATTTGGGGTTCGATATTTATCTAGGAAAAAATTCCTCAAAATAAATTTAGTATATTTATATGCACATACTAGTGTTCAGACTTCAGAGGCTTTTTTGTATTTATCTAATGAATGATGAAAATTTTAGAGGTTAAATCTAGAAAAGTCTTTGAACATGTGACTTATCTCATTTGAAAGGCCTTAACAGATATTCAAAGAATTGAAAACAATTTAAAAACCATAATTGATAATGCTACACGAATTAGAACAAATATAAGACATGAAAGTGTTGGAACTTACAAAGGGTGGGTGGAGGAAGGCAAGTACATGATTGATGTCGTGGAAGTTATAAGAAAACAATATGTTGCTTTCTGAGTGAAAAAAAGAAACTAAACACGTTAGAGAAGCAGTAGGTAAAGTTCGTATTTTTATTAATCTAAAAAACTAAATTGTCCATGAGACTATAATATGTTTAAATAGTAAAAGGAAAACCTAAGGCGACTAGAAAAACATCCAGAAACCCCTAATTTGCACTAATCACGTAATTAAAAATAGCAAAATTGAGATAATTGCGGAAATTGAAGCTACTGTCTCTACGAGACATTCCAAAATAGACGGAGTCTTATTTTGACTTTTAAAATAAAATTTATTAAGGAAAACAAATATTACTTAAAATAACAAAAACATTGTTTTGGGGGCCTTAACGAAGGAATTCACCTAAATTAAGGCGAACCTTGAGGAAAAGTCTCGAGTCTTGATCAAAATGTCATTTCCCTTTAACCCGCCAAATTTCATGCAATTCCAACATCGTCAAGGTGGTTGGAATTTTGACAAAGAGAAAAAGGAAGAAGAGGTTATTTTAAACAGATTACTGTGTGGTTTTTCAAAATTGATCTTCGAATTTTTATTACTAATATTTTTTCTTGGGGGTAATTTCACTCCCCTCTTTTGAGATTTTAGAAAATGACATTCCTACCAAAAATTAAAGAGAAAAAAAAAAAAAATCTCCCTTGACATCTGTTTGACCAAACCATGTTAAATCAATGTTAAAAATGTTGTGTAGTAACTTTCCCTTTGCTTAAGGGCAGCTTTTCAAAATTATCTTCCCTTTCAAAATTAAAATCCACTTATTTGAATTTCTAATTAAAGAGTATTTTAAAATATTTAGAATGACTTTTTCTTTTTCTTTTTCTTTTTTCAATAGGTAGTGGAGAGATTTGTCGTTACATGTCTTTTGGTGCTTGAAAAACTTTGAATTATTATTCTAAATTTATTAGTTATGTTTTTATTACTCACAATTAAAACTTTGGTAAAGAGAATCTTATAGAAATTAGAATATTTTGTTACTAATATAAACAGTATGAGAGGAAGTGTTATTTTCTTCAAACCTCAAAGGAAAGGAATGTAATTACTCTTTTTTTACTTTTTTAGCCCTTTTTTTTTTTTTTTTGACTTCATAAGTTTAGTTCGAGAATATTATGGAATATCTCATATGAAACTAATAAGAAAGTAGTATACTGTAGAATAAATTAAGTTTTAAATTTTTTTTTTGTTTATAGGAACCAAAAAAGAAAAGTAGAAAGGGATGACACAATAAAATTCCTAGAGAACAGGTTGCCTGAACCTCCAACTGATAGGTCCACAAAATCAGCACTATTTGGAAATCAAATTTGTGCATTCAAACCCCGGGACCATAGTATGTGTTTTTTGAGAGCTCAGTCATTGTAATCTCCTCCAGAAAATTTATCCTTGATTTCTGACCTTTGAGATCTCTCAGCATGCTGCAATTCAAGTCAAGTCACTTTCTGCCCCCAGCAGAAGTGGTCCATAATCTTGGAAGGAAAATGAAAAATGTCTGCATCACGATTCACCAAGGTGCACACATTAAGAAGATGGTCCTTCTCAACTTGTAGTCTTGTACGCACGCTAGCGGCTAAGCCAATCATTGTGGTTTCATGATGAAGTGAGCATTTCCTCAATGGACAAGATGTCCAACAATTTCATAAGTAAAAAAATTTTGTCGGTTTTAGGGTTTAATTGAGAACTAATAACAACTTGTTATCTAAGTTTTATTGTAAAATTGTTGTGCTTGTAGCACTACTCGATGTCCACTGTGCTACTAACACGTGGCATAATTCCATTCACTCCATTTTGTTGAAGATTTCAACATCATACTTTAATCTCTTCCAAGCCTTGACTAAATCAAAGTGATTGTCGGTGTCAATGACTCAATGTTAGGTCTAATTTTGTAATCCACGTTGTTGGTGAGAGAGAGTGAAAGTGGAGAGAGATAGAGAGAATGCAGATAAAATAAAATAAAATAAATGATTGGGAAATAAAAAGTGTTCCCAAAATGAAGGAGATATATTAAGAGGATTTGGAAAATTAATTATTGCTTTTTTTACTATAAAAAATACTCATAATTTAATTAATCTATTCTTATTCCTTAAAAAGAGAAATAAGGTTAAGATGGTAAATCAACTAAATTTTTCCCACTACCCTCACACTTCCCACTTCCTAGTCCCACTACCTCACGTTTCTAACCAAAAATAAGAAAGAAAGGCGACCTTCTCATAGCTTCAATAAAAAATAAATAAAGTAAAATAAAAAAACTACCAACGGTTCCCAAAAAAAAAAAAAAAAACTACTCACAGTACATAAAATTTAAATTTAAAAAAAAAAAAAAAAAAAAACTAGCCTGTAAGCAACTACTCACATTTGTATATATTAAGAGAATTCAGAGAGTTAGTTATTGCATTTTTTACTATAAAAAATATCCCTAATTTAATTAATCCATTCTTATTCCTTAAAAAGAGAAATAAGGTTAAGATGGTAAATCAACTAAAATTTTCCCACTTCCTAGCCCCACTATGCCACGTTTCTAACCAAAAATAAGAAAGAAAGGCTACCCACCCATGACTCCTATAATAAAAAAAAATAATAATAAAAACAAAAAAATATCAACGGTTCCAATAAAATAATTTTAAAAAAAAAAAAACACTAGCCTCTGAGTAACTACTCACATCATATAAAATTATTTCACCACAAATGCATAACACTCATCACACTCCTAAATTTTTTTTTGTGATTGAAAAATATATTAATTTCAAATTATAATTTATGTAAACTATTAACTTTTATTCAAAAAAAATAGAAGAGCCTCTAAGCTCGCGCTCACACGCATGCTTAGAGGCTAGTTTTATTTAAGGAGACCAATGTGTTTGTATTTGTTTCTCAAAAAACAAAAAGACCTAGATTTGATTCTTTCGAGAAAAAAAACCAAGATCCAATTGAATACAAAGTACTAGTGTAGTACAATAGTATAAAATGTAATAAAAGCTAGTATAATTGTATTAGAACACTAAAAACCCACCGAGAAGGGTAGTCTAGTGGTCTTGGCGTGAACACAAGAGTGCAGCGCTACTTAAGGTCCGATGTTTGAACCCCAATGGGCGGAACGTGGGAATTCTCTCCTGCAGCTAGCTCAAGGGTACTAGCCTTTTCGTGGGGCTAAAGTGAGGTCTGTTGTCAACTCGGACAGTAATAACTATAACTCAATTTAACATTCCCTAACGGGTAAGTACCCTAGTAGTCACACCTATGGGGTCCGCCACAATGATCACTCCTGCTCACCCATTTTTGTTCATAAAAAACACTAAAAACCTAGATAAACAAGTGGTAGCTACTAACCACTACCCAGTTAGGCGAGTTGGTTTCTCCCTAAGCACTTGGGATAACAAGGGGGAGTGGCTTTGAGATGTCGGGTTGTAGCATATATATTATATAAGTATTTTAACCATTGAATAATAATAATATGTGGTTTGGGCCTTGGACCCTTTAGCCTATATCATAGCGCCTATATCATAGCACTAGTTGTAGAAATAATGAAACTTTATTTATCCTATATAAAAAATACAAATTTATTTATTTATATATTTAAATCTATGAAATTGGACCTGTGGGGTCCGTGGGCCTGATAGCCTCAGTCCTTCATATAGCAGGCCCAAGGCCCATGCCGAGGAGCGCAAACTATTTCTGAGGAGGAAGGGGGGAGGCCTATTCTCTTGAATTCACGCCGAGGACACCTTGTCCTCGGCCTGACAAGAGTGATTTCGGGGAGTGGCTAACCCCAAGGTAAGCTGTCACTCTCACATTTAATGCACTCAACTAACCCCCCTGGCCGCATTAATGGAGAGGTAACCCCTTGGCAGGATAACGTTGGTCAGAGTGAGCCACTTGAGTATCGATAAAGCTTCTGATGGGATGGACGACCAGAGAAAAGGCGAATAGACAATCAACAGATGGAAGCAAAAGATAGGAAGATTAAAACTATAAAAGAAGAGCTAGTAAAGAAAATAAAGGGAAGGGGGAAAAAAGAAGGGCCTCCTCGGCCACAGGCCGAGGAGCATTCCCTCATTTGTAAGAAAATACTTAGCCATTTTTAAAGAGAAGTTTGGGCATGGTGATCAACGGCCAGCACCTAAGCCTTTCAGCCCACTCTCTATAAATGTATTGTCTGGGCTTGTTGGGCTGAAAACCCAACACTCAATTCAAATTGAGTCCTTACAATTGGCGCCGTCTGTGGGAAGGATTAGGGTGCTGGCCGGTGCACCAGGTAAACATTCCAAGTTATAATTATTTGTTTTACAGTAGATTGAAAAAGATGAGGTTCTAAGTTCTAAGTGTTTGTTTTACGGTAGATTGAAAAAGATAACGTTCCAAGTTATAAGTATTTGTTTCACAGCAGATTGAATAAGATAAGAGTTCTAAATTTTAAGTATTTATTGTAAAAAAAAAAAAAACAACAACAACAACGAAAGAGAAAAACAAAAGATCTTGATATTATTAATTCAAACGTAGAAAAATTACATATTACAATCAGAGGCTCAGGTAGGCCTGTGTTACAAGCAAATTTACAAGCTAATAGCCACCTGCTATTTCTAGCTATTCCTACAATCAGAGGCCCAGGTGAAGCCGCCCCAAGGGAGAACTAGCCGGAGGGAAGTGTCAACTCGTGCTTTTATTTGGCACCAAGAGAATGGGAGAGCTTGACACAAGGTGGAGGAGGTGAAGGACAATCATGCCCTCAGGCCCCCAACCATTCCCTCCTCGGCTGGGCAGAGCTGGAACAAAGAGAGGAGCGGACGCAGGGGCTCGGGGACCCTCCCCCGTGATGTTCCCTCGATTCTCTCCATTCCGCTCGAGTGTTGGCCATTGGGGACGGCAACACTCGAGCACCGCCCATGAGGTGAATTCATGCGCCTTCCTCGTCGGGGGTGTGCTCCGAGGAAAGACGTGAGGTTCTTTAACAACACCCCTCTGGGATACCTCGGAGGGCACCATCAGGATTACGCCTAGACTCTGCCGCACCGAAAGCCCAGTGGGGGCTGCGGCCATACCGGTTCTTTTCAGTCCCGGCAACAATTCCGGCGGGGTTGTTAAAAGGGCATGTGAAGTTGGAAGGAGATGTTTTGCTCTGGTTGCGTTGAGAGATTCATGGGTTGTGGGGTAACCATCTACTTACTTTATATAGGGGATAGAAGTTTGGTGAGAATTAATTCATGCAGAATTCAAGAAGGGTATTATCAGCTGGATCAGTAATGAAGTCCCCAATTTCCAAGGAGGCCACGGACGGTTGGACTCGTGTCAATTTACGAGGGCATTAATGAAGGCGCGTTTCGTGCACCGGAGCGTCAAGCGCGGAATACGAACAGGCAAAGGGCGCTTCATGAATGAAAAAGATGGGGCCTCGAGTTAGAGATGAGATCAATGCCACGTGTAAAGATCCTAATCTGACGTAAAGAGTAATCATCTCCAATAAAGCGATCTGAGGGCAAATCCCTAATGAGAAAAGAATTGAAGTGGTAGACAGAGCCAAGGTATTGCATGGTCCTCGACCCAAACCTATGGTAAAACTACACACACCGATTATATTCAATATTTATAGAAAAGAATTGAAGTGGTAGACAGACCAGGTATTGCATGGTCTCGGACCCAAACCTATGGTAAAACTAACGATATATTCAATATTTAGAAAAGAATTGAAGTGGTAGACAGAGCCAAGGTATGATGGTCCTCGGACCCAACCTATGGTAAAACTACCACCGATTATCATTTAGAAAAATGAAGTGGTAGACAGACGTATGCATGGTCCGACCAACCTATGGACACGATTAATATAGAAAAGAATGTTCAATAGGTCATTCTCGACCGAACCTTGGGAAACTAATACACGAACACTGCATAGCAAAGTGTTGCATGGTCCTCGGACCCAAACCTATAGAAAACTAAATAAGTATTATGCATTACCTGGGCAGTATATGGTCTTCGGACTCGAACCCATAAAGAAAATAACTGCTCTGAGAAAAGCCAAAGCGTTACTCAATGTCAGGCGATAATACAACCTTTCGGTTTATATTTGGATGATAACAGATGGTCCCGTGATGCCAACTCCAGAATGGAATACAAATATTGAGTAGAATACAATAGCAAAACGAGCAAAATAAAGTATCATTAAATGAAAGCAAAATCTCAAGTATTCGATTCAAAAAGAAAGTACACGACTCCCTTACAATGCCACTGAGGCAGGAAACGAGATAGTATCAAAGAAAAAAAATAATAATAATAAACAAAACTATCCTAGGCCGTATACTAGTTCCTTCAACTCAGTAGGAAAATCAAAAAGCTAGGGCCAAAGCTCAACAGCTAGGTCTCTAAAAGTCCGTCGGAGGACTGGCCACGTCTTGAGGTCTTTCCTGACCCTCGGTTACGACTTCCCCACGCTATCCGGGGTCCGACTTCCTCGGATGGTGGACCAATTAACGGAGCATCCTCGGCGGTCTTGTCTTGACTTTCAACCGATGGTAAGGAAGACTCCCCCTCAGGAGCAGCAGGCGTAACCTCGCGAATGGCAGTAGGGTAATATACCCTATCTTCCCTTCTAAGATCAGACGAGGCATCAATCCCTGCTTGGTTGAGGGCTTCATGCCAAGTTTGAGAGCAATAATGCCTGCACACAGCAGGAACTTGAGCCCGAAGGGTGGCTTCAGTCTTAGCCACCCCTTCGGTGAAAGCCTCTTCTTTTGCCTCATCCACAGAGCGCTCAGCGTCTGTCTTTGCAAAAATTGCCTCGTCTCTGGCTCTCACAGCCTCGTCCCTGGCGTACTCGGCAACACCTTTGTCGTGGAATGCTTTGGTCAAACTTCCCTTCATGTAGGAAATGTCCTCTTTGGCTTTCTGTAATTGACTTTCAACCTCTTGCAAGTGGACAGTTTGATCCTCAACTTGCTTCCTGGCCACGGATAGGTCAGAAACAGCAGTATCCCTAGCCTTCGCCATTTCTGCCAGATCCTCGGTCGCCTTTTTCAGGTCGGCCTCAGATCTCTTAAGAGTTTTAGCCGCTTCTAGGAACTTATCGCGCTCTTGCGCCAAGGCGTGACTATGGTCGCCAACCTCTTCGCCCAACCTAAAAAGGGCCTGGATAGCCTGCCAGCAAAAACAAGCAGCTTTATAAAGAGAAACAAAAGTACTAAGCAACAAAAATTTCTAGTAAAAAGAATGGTTGCCAAAGGACCTACCATGCCTAAATATTTCTTAAGGTCGAAGACAACCTCTACCCCACTCATTTTCTCCAACTCAGCCATGTCAATGGGAAGAAGAAGAGATTTCTCTAGGGCCTCGGCTACGAGAGCCCCCTCGTCTCCTTGAGACTCTCGTATTGACGCGTTATCCATTAGGGGCTGGTCATGGAGCATAGCAGCAGGCAGCCATGCTTGGGCCTGGGGCTGCTGGATGACCTTCTTGCCTTTCTTTTGATCACCAAGCTTCAACTGCTTTGGGGGTCTACGAGTCTTACCCTCCTCGGGCGAAGAATGAGATTTGCTCCCATCCATTGGATCCTTACCCTTAGAAAGTCTTTTCCTTTTCGGATCAGGGGACTCAGTAGAAGGGGCAGCTATTATAGGGGCGGATGATGACCTGGTTTGCACGATTGGAACCTGGGACTGAGGTGCTGGGGGCTGGGATTGTAACTCCCCTGGCACATCTTTCTTGGAACCACCTTCGAGTAGGTCAAGAAGATTGGTCCGGGGCTGCCTCTTTAAACCCATCTCGGCTTGGGTACCAACACTTAAAGACTGAAGATCGGCTTCGGATAAGTGAGGATCCCCTAGGTCACCGGGAGGATCCTCGGGCTGATCAGCTAAGTCGAATACACTATACTCGTCCTCGAAGGAGCTCAATTCAACCACCTCCCTTGCTTTCTTAGGCGGTCCTTTCTCGGCCACCGTTACTTGCTGGGATGAAGAGGGACCTGATAGCGGAACACCTTCAGGTATGTAAGACCCCCCAATAAAAGAGAAACCGCTCTCCACCACGGTAATCTGTGTAAGCCGAGGATCACGAGCTCTAATTACGTGCTGCGGAACAGGAAAGGACATTTGAGCTGGGTCACACCCGAGGATTTTATGAGCAGCTCTGACTTGGTTGTCAGATTCGTTCAAGAAAAGTTCCGACCTGAGAACGGTCTCCAAATCCGCTTTGTTGACCAGGTGGAAGTGACGTGCAAAGGCGTGTGGATCTGTGAAAAGAAAAGTGAAATTATTATGATTAGTCAACCAAGTTGAGTATGTAGGTATAAAACGCAAAGGCACTGAAACCTAAATTATCTTGTACTTCGGACGCCCTACCTGGCTTCCCCTCTACGGTTGGGCAATGAAAGCCGTCGTGCCATTCTCCCGACACTATGAGGAAATCTTGGTTCAACCCCTTATTGGAGTCAGGAAGACACTGGATAAGACGAACCCTATCGTCCCTTGTCTTCATGTAATACGTCTTACCCCTCAGGTGATGAAGATTATAACACCAATTCACATCATGGTGAGTCAGTCTCAGCCCCATTTTCTCATTCAGGGTATCTACACACCCTAGTATCCTAAACACATTCACAGCACACTGAGTGGGGAACGTGGTGCCGTCAAAAATTTAATGTGGGCACCCATTAATTCTCGAAACGCTAAAAACGCGCATCGGGCAGTCAAGAAGCCGCCAGCATCAGTATAAACTAAAGTGAGGCCATTCGTCCAGTGGATCCGCATGCATCAAAACCCTCCTCCCCGTTCGAGGAAACGTACAGCAGGGTTTTGAGGGGCTATTGTGGGGTCCGTGGGCCTGATAGCCTCAGTCCTTCATATAGCAGGCCCAAGGCCCATGCCGAGGAGCGCAAACTATTTCTGAGGAGGAAGGGGGAGGCTATTCTCTTGAATTCACGCCGAGGACACCTTGTCCTCGGCCTGACAAGAGTGATTTCGGGAGTGGCTAACCCCAAGGTAAGCTGTCACTCTCACATTTAATGCACTCAACTAACCCCCCTGGCCGCATTAATGGAGAGGTAACCCCTTGGCAGGATAACGTTGGTCAGAGTGAGCCACTTGAGTATCGATAAAGCTTCTGATGGGATGGACGACCAGAGAAAAAGGCGAATAGACAATCAACAGATGGAAGCAAAAGATAGGAAGATTAAAACTATAAAAGAAGAGCTAGTAAAGAAAATAAAGGGAAGGGGAAAAAGAAGGGCCTCTCGGCCGGCCGAGGAGCATTCCCTCATTTGTAAGAAAATACTTAGCCATTTTTAAAGAGAAGTTTGGGCATGGTGATCAACGGCCAGCACCTAAGCCTTTCAGCCCACTCTCTATAAATGTATTGTCTGGGCTTGTTGGGCTGAAAACCCAACACTCAATTCAAATTGAGTCCTTACAGGACCCTATTTTCATCCAAGTCCAAAATTGTAATAATAGTTTGAAAGGCTACCCTTCTATAAATTTTGAAGACTATTTCTTTTTATCATATTTTTCTACAACAAAATTTTGATAATTCAATAGTTAGGTGGGGGATTTGAACCTAATGTCCCTTTTGAAAACGTCAAGAAATGCAATCAATTGAGTTATAAGACTCTTGACACACAATAAGATTTTGAAAATCCACAAAAAAAAAAAAAAAAAAAAAAAAAACAACAACAACAACAACATATTGTATATTTGTATATCTATTACTATTTAATTAACAAACTCTTGGATATCAAGAAAGAATATCTATATACCAATTGCTATTCAATTAACAAACCCTTGGACATTTAGATTCTACATGTGATACTTATATTGCATTTTTTGCTATGAAAATATATAGAAAATAAATAAATAGAGTTAGCTTTTCTTTTCTTTTCTTTTTTTTTTTTTTAAAAATCACATCAAAGGTTTTAAAATTTTAGTTTTTAACAACTTAAAAAGTTAATTTATTTTAACCTCACTTTACAACACACCCAACATTAAATATTTTATTTTTTTAACACTTTATTTAAATATTCTTTCTTTATTCTTTCCTTTATCACTCAAATGTTGTGGGTTTTTTTTTTTTTTTTTTTTTAATTTATGGTTTGGGTGCTAAAATAACATTTGATGTGAATGCTAAAGAGAGTCATGCTCAATTTCAGTAGCCCTATTAAAACGACTACATTTTTGGTGCACAACCTACAAAGAATCCGCATTGGCTGAGCTTCTAGGATTTGTTTCATCCCACTACGTCAGCATCACATAATGATCCCTTCAATTTGTTCAAAAAATTAAATTTTAAAAAAATATGTATATATGATGTTTGACACTTGTCAAGTTGTATATTTGTGCTCCTCAAATAGAATGACAAGACCTTGATATTAGGTTATACATATCCGAGGGGTAAAAAATGTCCAGGTGACTAATTTTTCATCAATAATTCTAGAAACACACCATTTTACACGCTTTTTTCACAACTTTTTTTATGTAAGTGAGTGCGTGATAGAGAAAAAATAGTCGATTTATGTAAAAGTGATAGGTTATCAAACAAAATTTGTCATATAAGATAATTGTTTAAAAGGGTGTGACAAAATTTATGATCCTAAAATAACTCATTTTTCATTTTTTTTTAAAAAGGGTGACTAATTATTCATTGAGCTTAAATGAGGCATTTTCATGACAAAACTAATGACACTTTTAGTACATTGCAATATACACTGGAATGGAATAATTATTCACATTTTCATCACAATGAATTTGTTACGAACAATTATTATTTAAAATAAGAAATAATTATTTCTTAATAGTTTTATTTAAAGTCAAGCTACTTTTTTTATGAACATAATTGAATGTCAGTCTGGATACTTGCAAATTCTTGTAACTTATTTGATAGCGTTCATCAAAATTTATAATTTTTGGTAGCTTTTATATTAAATATACGACAACAAGTTAAAAATTAACTTATTTTAAAAAAAAAATTTAAAGTTAGATTATTTGTAAAAGACCGAAACAAAAGGAAAAAAATAAGTTAGATTCTTTGTAAAAGAATGAGACAAAGGGCAAAAACTAAAAAACTTTTTACCTTGTTCCCAAACACTCATTAAGTGATGAGTGCTTGAAGCCCAATTGGATGGGGATTGGGGACCCTAAACCTCTTTTTTTGGGTGAAGAGGACCCTACGATATCAATACATAAAATTGACATAAAAAAAAAGGCTGGCCCATAAAATTATTAACAAGATTCCTCAGCACCTTCGGGACTCTCAATTTGGTAAGCCTTAGACATGGGCTTTCATGTCATGATGTAAAAATTGATCCTTGGAAGGAAACACAGATTTCCCATTGTTCTTGTCTTTTCAAGGGGTGATTTCCTCCTCTAATTGGCACTTTCTTCTTATCCACAAGCTTTGTATTTGAGGGACAATCCCTCCTATTTCCCATCAGTTTGATATACTGAATCATTGTTACAGGAGGAGCTAGTTGTGAAATAGTCATTTAGATATCTGGGCCTGTCTGTTTATGCTTTTGAGGAGTGTTTAAAAATTAAAAGTGCTTTAATAAGAGCCTTTATAGCAAATAATAATGATGATAATTATTTGGCAATTTCACCAAAGAACTTTAACAGGATGTGAATGATGTAAGGAGATCCTTAAAATTGTTTTCAATTTTAAGACTAATATAAAGCTAAAATTTAAAGTTTTGAAGAAAACACTGCATATTATAAATCCATAAATTTAATGGACTATTTATTGTAATTTGTCACTCACTCAAAATACTAAAGAGCTTTCTAGTTAAAACTCTATAATTTATATCAGAAAGTTCTATTACTAAAGCTCTACAGTTTTTTTTTTTTTTTTTTTTTTTTTTTTTTTCGATAGGAAGTAAAATTGTATTAAAAATCATAGTCAATCCAAGTACACTAAAATGTACTAAAGGGGCAAAAGTCCAGAACCAAAATTATACTAAAGCTCTACAGTTAAACCTCTACTTCCTATAACAATGGAAACGAGTGTATTATCTGCAATTGATTGGCAGCCACTCATGGTAAGAGCAATCCATTTTGGATGATCAAGCCAGACACCAATAACCAATTAAAAGAAAAGAAGCAGGATTAGAAAACTTTGAACTTCATAAAACACCTCATGTCAAGAGAGTAAAGCATACCACTCAATAGTTGATATATGAGCAGAAAAGTGAGCTGGAAAATTAAACAGAATTTTCAGTCACATACAAAACCACATAAATGTCAAAACAAATCTCAATTTAGATAGCAATAAGGAAATGGTGTGAAAGAGCCGTCAGTGAAGCAATAATGCAGATGCAGTGTCAGGGAAACAATATTGTAGATACAGTATTAATCGATAAAGAAGACATGGTACTACATTTACAGCATCATGTACAGAAATAAATCAACCCAGCCATTGCAAGAACACCATATATTATCTGTCAAACCTACAACTAGATTAATACTGAAGACAGAAGACACGGTACAACATCATTTACAGATATAAATCAAACCAGCCATTATAGGAACACCATATATTATTTGCCAAACCTACTACCATGCGACTCCAGTTCCCCACCATTCATCATCCTATCAAGCACCACATTGAGATCCACTGATTGCCCAGTCTCTGTCAATTTCCTTACTGTTGCTCTCACCAAGTCCCTTCGGAATCCCATCGCTACAACCTTGTCAACAACATCATCGGTTGGTATGCTGTCTCGAGTCCCACTAGAACTGGATCCATCATCCACACTAGAGGAGATAGGTAGTGCATGCGGTAGTATCTGGGCAGTTGGCAGTCGTGAGTTGCTGCTCTCACCACTTTGCAAGGGTTTCATTGTTGAACTGTTGTAATGGGAAGGATATCCACTATAAGAATGCTCATAAAAATGTGAATGCCCAGGTGGTTGTGAATGCCTGGAACTGGATGGGAACCCAAAATTAGGATCATGGGAGGGTTGATCTTGCATCTGCTGGGACGAACCCAAATAATATTGTTGGGAGGGGGAAGCAATGCCAGGTGCTTGAGGGGACCTGTGATTGCTTGGCGGATAGCTTTGAGATGGCATGTATGGTACTATTTCTTCAGGATGATGGCTAGATGGACAGTGGACTTGGGGATTAACAAAGCCAAGAGAAGGGTGCTGTTGAGGTGGCTGTGATACCTGGGAGGTTGGAGGAAGTTGAGGTTCTGGGTGATAATGTTGATATGGTGGTGGAGGTGGTTGCTGCATTGGAGGCAGATGGTATTGCTGATGTGTGGATTCTTGAGTATGCACAGGTGTTGAATAGTAAGATTCAGGCTGAAGAAGAGAGGGGATCGGGTTCTGGGATAATTGGATAGGAATCTGTGCAGCTGTTGCTGAAGATGTTGGTGATGAATTTTGAAGAGGTACGTTTGGAAAAATATTAAAAGGGAGAGCAGGAAGTTGTTGTGGAGAAACAACAGGAATTGGAACTGGTTGGTGGCTTTGCTGAGGGGCAGGTGACAATGGTTCTTGAGCTGAATTACTTTGACCAGCTGTGATCCTTATTTTGCGATTGCTGGTTACTC